>NW_011190699.1:0-510 GCF_000146605.3 Meleagris gallopavo | reverse complement strand
GAGCCGACGGGCGAGGAGGGCACATGGGCTGAACGGAGACCTTTGGCTGCAATTCAAAAACGAAACCAAACTTCACGTTCTCTGGAAAAGTGGTCAAGCTACTTATAATGATTACAGGTACATAGGGAAGCTGTACAGGGAGAAAATTACAGAGGCCAAAGCCAAGATGAACGTGAACTTGGCCGCTAAGGTAAACGAAAACACAAAATGTTTCTATAAATACATCAACAGCAGGAGGAGGACTATACAGCATCTCCATCCCCCGTTGAACACCAAGGGCAACTTGCTCACTGAGGATCAGAATGATACTAAGGCTCTTAATGCCTTCTTTGCCTCAATCTTACTATTAGAAACTTATTACTGCCTGGCCACACAGCTGCCGACTCTGGTACATTGGCATGTAGAACAGAACAGACCCTGCGTGATATACGATGAGACTGTTTCAGACCTCCTCCAAAAATTGGATGCCAGCAAGTCCGTGGGGCCTGGCAGATCTCACCCTGGACTGCT
>NW_011190698.1:0-800 GCF_000146605.3 Meleagris gallopavo | reverse complement strand
ATTGCGAGTGCTGGGCGCCTGTGCGCGGGTAGCGGGGTTCGGGCTCTGCGTGTCCTGCAGCGTAGCCTGGGCACTGCAGTGGAGACGGAGAGCTGAGGAACGGCTTTGAAAGCTCCTTCGGTCCAGTAGAAAGCAGCTGTTTTCCAGCAGCGTTCCCGGAGAGCTCCCCGAGCCCCGGCTCCCGCAGGCTGCTGCTGCCCATGGTGCTGATGTCGCCGCTCGAGGTGCCCGAGAAAGGCCGGAAGCAGCGCCGGAGTGTCCGGCTGTGAGTGTGCAGCATGCAGCATCAGGCTTTGAATATGTGGAAGAAGCCGAGAGGCACGGTTATAGATTCCCAGACAGCGTTCAGTCGGATCCTATGCTGAGTCCGGATCACAGAGACATCCACACCTTAAAATCTCTTTTAGGGAGGATTCAGCCAATCCATCCCCACCCCCATCAGCCCCCATACCGGCCTGTGAGCAGTGAATTGACACCAGCTGCATGTACTAAATGCCACATTTCCCTCACCCTTGGCAGTACAGCTGAGTGGTTATGGGGATAAAAACTGCCCCTGCCTCATTTGGTTGGGGTTCAAGAATCACCCCTATTCCATTAGACAATCGTGAGCCCCTCTTCCTCTAGCAGCACAGGGCACATGGTAGGGGCATTTTCAGCCACACTCTGACTCCACCATTTGACTCCAAAACCGCTCATGCCACTCTCTCCAGTAACTGGTAATTTGTCCATCCAGTGAACACAGGACGGAGTGAGATGGTGCAGAGTTAAGAAAAGACTCATTAAGGGTACAGGACAGACTG
>NW_011190697.1:0-535 GCF_000146605.3 Meleagris gallopavo | reverse complement strand
GTAGGGGCATTTTCAGCCACACTCTGACTCCACCATTTGACTCCAAAACCGCTCATGCCACTCTCTCCAGTAACTGGTAATTTGTCCATCCAGTGAACACAGGACGGAGTGAGATGGTGCAGAGTTAAGAAAAGACTCATTAAGGGTACAGGACAGACTGTGGGGATCGATCAAATGGCTCAAGCATATATGAAGGGCCACTGCTGCACGCCACGCTATCACTCCTCATATGTTCACCCCTTTCTCGGTATACCCCAACATGAGATATTACAGGTCTGTCTCACACCAATCCCTGTCCATGTCCTGATTCACAACTGCATCTCTTGCAAAGGCCAGACTTGTCTTCCTGAAAGTGGCCTGGTGGTAGTCTGAATAGCAGCCACAATACCTAAAGCACAGCAGATCATGCAGTTTTCCACCTACATAAATATGCATTAACCCTTGCCATAACTCACTCATTTGGTTGTGTGGGGACTATACAACAGGCAGTCAAAACGGTCTCACCAAAATCTAAGCACATAACATTCACAGTCCT
>NW_011190696.1:0-533 GCF_000146605.3 Meleagris gallopavo | reverse complement strand
TGTCCCCCAATGTCCCCCCAATGTCCCTCATTGTCACCCAGTGTCCCCCAATGTCCCCCAATGTCCCCCAGTGTCCCCCAATGTCACCTAGTGTCACCCAATGTCCTCCATTGTCCCCTCAATGTCCCACATTGTCACCCAATGTCCCCCAATGTCCCCCAATGTCTCCCCAATGTCCCTCATTGTCACCCATTGTCCCCCAATGTCCCCCACTATCCCCAATGTCCCCCAATGTCCCCCGATGTCCCCCAATGTCACCCAGTGTCCCACAATGTCCCCCATTATCCCCAATGTCCCCCAATGTCCCCTCAGTGTCACCTGTTGTCACCTCATGTCCCCCCAATGTCCCCTCAGTGTCACCCGTTGTCACTTAATGTCCCCCCAATGTCCGCAATGTCCCCCCAGTGTCCCCTCAGTGTCACCTGTTGTCACCTAACGTCCCCCCAAATGTCCCCCAATGTCCCCTCAGTGTCACCTGTTGTCACCTCACGTCCCCCAATGTCCCCTCAGTGTCACCTGTTGTCACCTCACGT
>NW_011190695.1:0-617 GCF_000146605.3 Meleagris gallopavo | reverse complement strand
GATCAACTACAGGAAGCACCACAATTGATGTCACTTGCCCCTGTAAGAGGACGGAAAATGAAACGAATCTCGACTCAGTTAGAAGAGAAGAAAGAAGAGGAGAGAGGTCCAGAGGAGTGGCTCCAAGATCCACAAGAAGCACCCCTAAGTCCAGGGGAGGGGCCCTCAGTAAGACCACGGTCACCGGCGCCAATGAGGGCAACAAGAAGTCCCGAAAGAGTAAGAGGTGAGCAAGATATCGTTACCATTGTTGATCGATCTCTGAAAATGAATGAAATTCGAAGTCTGAGAAAAGACTTTTCACGTCACCCAAATGAGCCTATTGCCACTTGGTTACTTCGATGTTGGGACAATGGGGCCAACAGTGTGTGGCTGGATAGTAGAGAAGCTCGCCAACTGGGTGGCGTTGCTAGGGACTCAGCCATTGACAGAGGTATTAGTACATGCCAGAACCAGGCCTTTACCCTCTGGAAGCGGATGTTGTTAGCTGTTAAAGAAAGATACCCCTTCAAAGATGATCTGATGCCTGAGAAAAAGAATGGGCTGATATGGAAGAAGGCATCTGTTATTTAAGAGAATATGCTGTGGTGGAAATGCTACATAGCCCCGATTTCATT
>NW_011190694.1:0-933 GCF_000146605.3 Meleagris gallopavo | reverse complement strand
GGCCCTCAGTAAGACCACGGTCACCGGCGCCAATGAGGGCAACAAGAAGTCCCGAAAGAGTAAGAGGTGAGCAAGATATCGTTACCATTGTTGATCGATCTCTGAAAATGAATGAAATTCGAAGTCTGAGAAAAGACTTTTCACGTCACCCAAATGAGCCTATTGCCACTTGGTTACTTCGATGTTGGGACAATGGGGCCAACAGTGTGTGGCTGGATAGTAGAGAAGCTCGCCAACTGGGTGGCGTTGCTAGGGACTCAGCCATTGACAGAGGTATTAGTACATGCCAGAACCAGGCCTTTACCCTCTGGAAGCGGATGTTGTTAGCTGTAAAAGAAAGATACCCCTTCAAAGATGATCTGATGCCTGAGAAAAAGAAATGGGCTGATATGGAAGAAGGCATCTGTTATTTAAGAGAATATGCTGTGGTGGGAATGCTACATAGCCCCGATTTCATTCCTGACGAGCCAGACCAAGAGCATGATCCCGAGAGAGTCAGGTGTACACCAAACATGTGGCGTACATTCACAAAGACCGCACCAGAAAGGTACGCCAGCACATTTGCAGCAATGTATGGCAGAGGGGAAAGAAGACCCCTTATAAGTGAATTGGTTAATAAACTTCAAGACTTTGAGTTACATTTAAGCCCTCTGCGAGCTTGTGTTTCAGCCATTACAAAGGTAGCTGAAAAGCTGGACAGAATGGAAAACAAACAAGAAGATATAATAGACAAACTATCAACCGTGCCTGAAGCTGATAAATCCATAGAGGTAACGGATACATCAAATGGGGACCAGAATCCCCAAAACAGCCTATTGGAGGGGCTGATCAACTTGATTTCCTCCCAGCCGGTGGCATCTAATGTCTCAGCTATCAAAAGAAGACGTTCTCCTGCTCGAGCAAGTGACAACAGTAAGACCACATCACGTTTTG
>NW_011190693.1:0-648 GCF_000146605.3 Meleagris gallopavo | reverse complement strand
CCAATGAGGGCAACAAGAAGTCCCGAAAGAGTAAGAGGTGAGCAAGATATCGTTACCATTGTTGATCGATCTCTGAAAATGAATGAAATTCGAAGTCTGAGAAAAGACTTTTCACGTCACCCAAATGAGCCTATTGCCACTTGGTTACTTCGATGTTGGGACAATGGGGCCAACAGTGTGTGGCTGGATAGTAGAGAGGCTCGCCAACTGGGTGGCATTGCTAGGGACTCAGCCATTGACAGAGGTATTAGTACATGCCAGAACCAGGCCTTTACCCTCTGGAAGCGGATGTTGTTAGCTGTAAAAGAAAGATACCCCTTCAAAGATGATCTGATGCCTGAGAAAAAGAAATGGGCTGATATGGAAGAAGGCATCTGTTATTTAAGAGAATATGCTGTGGTGGAAATGCTACATAGCCCGATTTCATTCCTGACGAGCCAGACCAAGAGCATGATCCCGAGAGAGTCAGGTGTACACCAAACATGTGGCGTACATTCACAAAGACCGCACCAGAAAGGTACGCCAGCACATTTGCAGCAATGTATGGCAGAGGGGAAAGAAGACCCCTTATAAGTGAATTGGTTAATAAACTTCAAGACTTTGAGTTACATTTAAGCCCTCTGCGAGCTTGTGTTTCAGCCATTACAA
>NW_011190692.1:0-541 GCF_000146605.3 Meleagris gallopavo | reverse complement strand
CTGATGCCTGAGAAAAGAAATGGGCTGATATGGAAGAAGGCATCTGTTATTTAAGAGAATATGCTGTGGTGGAAATGCTACATAGCCCGATTTCATTCCTGACGAGCCAGACCAAGAGCATGATCCCGAGAGAGTCAGGTGTACACCAAACATGTGGCGTACATTCACAAAGACCGCACCAGAAAGGTACGCCAGCACATTTGCAGCAATGTATGGCAGAGGGGAAAGAAGACCCCTTATAAGTGAATTGGTTAATAAACTTCAAGACTTTGAGTTACATTTAAGCCCTCTGCGAGCTTGTGTTTCAGCCATTACAAAGGTAGCTGAAAAGCTGGACAGAATGGAAAACAAACAAGAAGATATAATAGACAAACTATCAACCGTGCCTGAAGCTGATAAATCCATGGAGGTAACGGATACATCAAATGGGGACCAGAATCCCCAAAACAGCCTATTGGAGGGGCTGATCAACTTGATTTCCTCCCAGCCGGTGGCATCTAATGTCTCAGCTATCAAAAGAAGACGTTCTCCTGCTCGAGCA
>NW_011190691.1:0-803 GCF_000146605.3 Meleagris gallopavo | reverse complement strand
AATGCTACATAGCCCCGATTTCATTCCTGACGAGCCAGACCAAGAGCATGATCCCGAGAGAGTCAGGTGTACACCAAACATGTGGCGTACATTCACAAAGACCGCACCAGAAAGGTACGCCAGCACATTTGCAGCAATGTATGGCAGAGGGGAAAGAAGACCCCTTATAAGTGAATTGGTTAATAAACTTCAAGACTTTGAGTTACATTTAAGCCCTCTGCGAGCTTGTGTTTCAGCCATTACAAAAGTAGCTGAAAAGCTGGACAGAATGGAGAACAAACAAGAAGATATAATAGACAAACTATCAACCGTGCCTGAAGCTGATAAATCCGTGGTGGTAACGGATACATCAAATGGGGACCAGAATTCCCAAAACAGCCTATTGGAGGGGCTGATCAACTTGATTTCCTCCCAGCCGGTGGCATCTAATGTCTCAGCTATCAAAAGAAGACGTTCTCCTGCTCGAGCAAGTGACAACAGTAAGACCACATCACGTTTTGCCTTGTGGCATTACTTACGTGACCATGGAGAAGATATGAAGGAGTGGCATAAACAACCTACTCCTGTACTTCAAGCACGGGTAAGAGAGTTACAAGACAAATCAACCACCAAGGTGAACTTCTCCAAAAAGGTGATTGCTCCAGTTGCTGCAGACAATGAAGGTAACAAACAGAGGGGCCCTGCCCCCAGCCAGGGGGGGGAAAGGGAGAATAGAGTTTATTGGCCTGTGTGGATTAGATGGCCTGGCACATCAGAATCACGAAAATATAAGGCCCTGGTGGATACTGGTGCACAGTGCACTC
>NW_011190690.1:0-499 GCF_000146605.3 Meleagris gallopavo | reverse complement strand
TTACAGAGATGCAAGCTGGCTTAAGTGCAGATGTTTTTCTTAAATTTTTTTGCTCAATCTTAATGACATGATTTTTCAAGAAATATTATCAGGTGCTATTTCGCCTTTAGAAAGGAAAGCTATTGAAAGTGTTTAGCACTGTACAACTCTGAAGATAAGTCACAACCTGCTTGTAGTCAAAAACTGATGCTATATAAGAAGTGATGCTTCAGCCTGACACTATCTTTTTTATAAAGATTTTTTTTTAAAATGTTAAGGCCCATTAAATGAAGGGAACGGTGACCATTAGTGACTTTATACCTAATAACAATCACTGAACCAAATTGCTAAGAGCCTGTCAGGATCTAATCTGATAGGACTGTGAGCAAACGATGTCAGATCTAAGTTTCCAAGATGTCCAAGAGAGCTGGAATCTTTTCAGTTATCTTTACAAGTCCTGATCATACGATTAAACTGAAGACTTTTGGTGTTCATGTATGGACTAATAATCTTGCTGACT
>NW_011190689.1:0-510 GCF_000146605.3 Meleagris gallopavo | reverse complement strand
GAGAGGTTGTGCATGTCCCGTCCGTGGAGGTGTTCAAGGCTAGGTTGGATGGGGCCCTGGGCATCCTGGTCTAGTATTAAATGGAGAGGCTGGTATCACTGCCTGTGGCAGGAGGTTTGGAGATTCATGGTCCCTGATGTGCCTTCCAACTGTGGGAATCAAATGTTGTTTCTGCATTAGAATTGGATAATATATATTTTTTTATTTCATGATCTCCACTGTCATAGTTCTTTCTGGGAGTCTTTCTGCTTAACTTGGGGAAGATCTCTGATAGTTTACGTCACTTATCGTCTAGATAACCCTTCCCAGGGACGCACGCTCTGTATATAGGTGTATATAGGTGTATATATGTATATTTTGTCATACACACTGCAAGAATATCCTGCACCAGATCAAACCATAGAACAAGTCATGGCATGCCCGAGGAAGCGCCTGAAGAGACATGGAAGGCCTGGCATCATCCCCCGCCCCGGTGCTCCTTGTTTAACGAAGACTTGGAAGCAAATCACC
>NW_011190688.1:0-770 GCF_000146605.3 Meleagris gallopavo | reverse complement strand
ATTGAGGTGGGGGGAAGGCCAAATGCTAGAGATCAAGCCATGGTAGAGATGGAGCATCCATCCACGGAATATATTTGACTAAAATGTTTCGGGATCAGTTTTAATCCACCTTCATCCGGTAATTAGCTTTCTAGCTGAGCTCTTTTTGAATGAAACAGTAAGATGTCTGGCTTTCCTTTGAGGTGTTTATGAGAGGTACCAGAATGGCCGAGCTGGAGATACTGACCCTATACCCATCCATGGACAAGAAGCCACATACAGGCAGAATTGGACAGCCACCCTTCTGAGATGGAAGAGTAGTTTAAGCCACTTTTTCTTTTCTTTATGTGGAAAAAGGACTCTGACTCTCTAAAAATGTTCAGAGTCCCATCTTTGGAGGAAAATAAATCATTTTTTTCTTCTTGTTTATATATGTTATAAAGCGACATCTGAGAGTTATGGACTCACATCTTAGTTCCACCTGACTCCCCCTCCAATCCAAACCTGTGGGCATAAAATTACCAACAAGGGTCCCACTCCACACACACACACACACACACACACCTTGAGAAAGCAGGAGGAGGAGCAGAAGGGTTGCCAGTGTCCCAGTGTCATGCAGGAGGATACTACAGCTCCTGACAGACATGCCCAGGAGGAACCACTTTGCATCTTTCCTAAAGCAACCAGTCTGCCTTCAGTTTCTCTGCCTCCACTGCTCATGCAGGTTAGGGCTCCATGTTTCCCTGGTCTCATGGCTAAGAAGCCTTTCTGGTAGTGAATCTAATGCTTTT
>NW_011190687.1:0-1009 GCF_000146605.3 Meleagris gallopavo | reverse complement strand
ATTTTGGTTATCAGTATTCCACATCATAACATCATGTAATGCACTGGGGGTTTGACTGCTGATGCTCAAGTTCCGGGTGCCTGTCCAGAGGAGAAGAAGAGCTACATTTCCCCAGGGGGCTTTGCGGTCAGCAAGGAGATATAACTCCCGGCAAGGTCACCTGATGTTCTCTTCTTCGCCTGCGCCTGTGCTTCTCCGTCTGCGCTTCTTCATTGGCTCAACTGGACTGCACTTCTCATCTCAGTGTTGTGGTGAGGCCAATCATCCACCTTTCAGACACACACGCTCTCTCTCTCTCATTATATTCTGCTGATATTATATTTAGTAAATTAGTTTGTTTCACCTCAGATTGTTGCTGCTGTTTTCAATTATTTTGGGGTCCCCTATTTTCCTTTTCCGGGGGTGCGGATCCGCAGATCCCTCTGCCCTTCTAGTCACGGAACCAGACCGAACCAGCCCGTAAACCGTTGACATTCTGCTTATTATTCATTACTAGTTTTCCACATTGGAAATGAAGAGGTAGGCAAAAGAAGTTCTCAGGTGATCAAAAGGGACTTCAGGGCTCTGGGAAGACTGCTGAAGGGATCAGGGGCACAAGTAGTGTTCTCCTCTGTCCTCTCAGTTGGTGACTAGGATCTGGACAAAAGGAGGAGGGTGGACATGCTGAATGAATGGCTTTCCAAATGGTGTCGTGCTCAGGGCTTTGGGTACTATGGTTTGGGACACAGCCTTGAGAAAGGGGGAATGCTGACAGCGGACGGGAGCCGACTGACTAGAAGGGCCACAAATATTCTTGGTAGCAAGCTGACTGGGCTGGTTAGCAGGGCTTTAAACTACATATGATGGGGGAAGGGGGTGTATTGGGTGACAGAGAAGCGCGTGGGAACGCTGTCACCTTGGGAGGCAGTAAGGGAAAACCCCAGACTTGTCCTGGATGTATTAGGGAGGGCTCCTCCGAGAAGGCAATGAGGCCAATAGCTAAGCTGAACTGCCTCTATACCAATGCGTG
>NW_011190686.1:0-717 GCF_000146605.3 Meleagris gallopavo | reverse complement strand
GCCGGTGAGTTTCACTGTGAACATGAGAAACGCCTCTTCCGTTGCTGCATGTCAGTGCTGTGTCTGCTGCCTGCTGACCTGCTGTGCCTCCAGACCATCATGGCTGGAGCTGGTGAGCACAGCAACATCTCAGTGCTCTGACTGATCATGGGGGAACAGAAGTGGCCTCTCTCATGGCAGCTGGCACTCCTCTGATGCCCCAGTATTTGGCCCTACTCCTGCAGCCTTGTAAGGCCTGCCTGGCTGCCCGTCATTCACAGCCTTTATTATGTACTCCACTGGCTCTTAGTACTGATATTTTCATCTGCTTAGCACTTGTAATTTTGCAGATAAGAAGATACTAGATTTCAGTGCTGTTATAAAAGCTTATACACATAGACTTAAATGTTACGTTACAAAATAAAATACTATGAGCTACATTTGTTCACAAATGTTTGCATGTATTCAATGTATGAACATCTGTATGTGTAGCTGTGCGTACAGCACATGTCATAAGTAAGTGAGTATTTACAAAAATTAGCGCTTCCTGACACACAGGCAATGCGGCACCAACCAGAGAGCAAGCAAAGGACACGTGGCTGTCACTGCGCACAGCCAATCTGAGGGCACTGTGCAAACAGTACCCGCTCCTGACACAAAATGGTGGCTGACACAAAATGGTGGCTCCCAGTGCGTGCAAGGGGATGGACTTCCTGTTCAGTGGAGCACTGGGAAAGC
>NW_011190685.1:0-365 GCF_000146605.3 Meleagris gallopavo | reverse complement strand
GCTGTTGGGGCAGTGATGCTGTTGGAGCAGTGATGCTGTTGGTGTAGTGAAGCTGTTGGTGCAGTGATGCTGTTGGTGCAGTGATGCTGTTGGTGACACTGTTGGTGCAGTGATGCTGTTGGTGCAGTGATGCTGTTGGGGCAGTGATGCTGTTGGTGCAGTGATGCTGTTGGTGATGCTCTTGGTGTAGTGATGCTGTTGGTGCAGTGACGCTGTTGGTGCACTGATGCTGTTGGTGCAGTGATGCTGTTGGTGCAGTGATGCTGTTGGTGCAGTGATGCTGTTGGTGACGCTGTTGGTGCAGTGATGCTGTTGGGGCAGTGATGCTGTTGGTGCAGTGACGCTGTTGGTGCAGTGACGCTGTT
>NW_011190684.1:0-454 GCF_000146605.3 Meleagris gallopavo | reverse complement strand
TGAGCTTTCTGTTTACCTTGCAGTGCTATCTTACCAAACTCAACTTAAAAGCAAATTTTAAGAAGTATTTTAACTTCCAAAATTCTCAGTGTTTTGGAAGACAGGCATGCCTTGCTTTGCACTCCAAAGTTATCTCTGTAGCTGAGTGACCCATGATGATAGCCAGTAGCATAACTGAGACGCAAAAAGGTTTTGGAACGAGGTTCAAGTCCTGCCATGAGAAATACCTCACTGAATTCTCAGGCTCTTAGTGATCCTTAGCCTAACTTCACCGTACTATCCACATTGATAACACACACACACACACACACACACACACACACACGAGTAGTTCCAGCTTAGATCTCATTATATTTTGATGTGTTCTTGGCATCTCCAGTCTACCTGTGATGAAAACAATAATCCAGTCCTTGGCCAGTATTCTCCAAGCAGATGAACTGAACTATGTAACCAA
>NW_011190683.1:0-435 GCF_000146605.3 Meleagris gallopavo | reverse complement strand
ACCCCATATAACCATGCAATAATGCTGTTCATGGTGTACCCCAAAGGTACACTTGGTTTAACCCCGATGCTGCCCACAGTGTACCCCAAAGTTGCACAAGGTTTAACCCCAATGCTGCCCATGCAATAACCCCAATGCTACCCATGGTGTACCCCAAAGGTGCCCATGGTTTAACCCCACTGCTGCCCACAGTGTACCCCAATGCTGCCCACAGTGTACCCCAATGCTGCCCATGGTTTAACCCCAGTGGTGCCCATGCAAGAACCCCAATGCTACCCATGGTGTACCCCAATGCTGCCCATGGTTTAACCCCAATGGTGCCCATGGTTTAACCCCAATGGTGCCCATGCAATAACCCCAATGCTACCCATGGTGTACCCCAATGCTGCCCATGGTTTAACCCCAATGGTGCCCATGGTTTAACCCCAAAATGCT
>NW_011190682.1:0-670 GCF_000146605.3 Meleagris gallopavo | reverse complement strand
TTTCCCTGCAGAGAGATGCTGAAATGTGTCCAGAACTGTGGTTTCCATAAATAATATAGTCAGTGTTTTGAAAATCCAAAGATGATAATTATGACTGATTTAAAAATTCTTTTCTACGTGGAGCTTAGAGCTTAACTGATCAGAAAGTATTTTCATCAGTCCTTTACGGTCAGTCCTACCACTGCTTTCTGCATGGTTTCACTGTACAGTAGCTGAAAGAAATAAGTTTTAACAGTAAGCAGAGAGGCAGGGAAGCTTTTTACATTCTTACATTCACTGAATTTCTAGACCATTGCATATGATAAAAGGTTGTCTATTAGCAAAGGGCAAGAATTGCATGTTTTGGATATAGCTGGATATAGAGTTCCTTTTGAACATCTGGAATATGATGCTTGTGCAACTGGGCAGAGCTCAAGATGAGAGAAAGGAGCGGATCCTGTTGTTTTGTACAGCAGTTTACAAATGTATGCTTAACTGGAAAAAAATATCGCTTTGTGAGTAGTACAGGGAGTTAATAGGAAAGGGCATGGGACAGGAAACTTCTTGTCTGTAGGCTTTTGGAGGGATTCCAATAACGATTTAGATTCTGAGGTGTGGTAGGACATAAATTCAGTGAAACAGCTGTGGATGACAAAGCATTCCTTAGTAGTTTTGTGTGAGGAGGAGGAGG
>NW_011190681.1:0-795 GCF_000146605.3 Meleagris gallopavo | reverse complement strand
GCTACAGACTTGCAGTGCTCCTTTCTGATAGTGTATGATACAGAGAAAACACTTATTTCAGAAATATAAACACCCTTCCACATGATTATATAAGGGTAGACAAAGCCATTGTATGATTCTATGATTCTGTGGTGGTCAAAGTAAATATGATTGAAGGGTAACCTCACCCTCCTGAATCTGCCCCTGCTTTTGTTTCAACCTTTGTCCATAAAGTTTTTCCTTTTGCTCTTCAGATTTATTATAATATTTACTCTAAACTTGTATATGGCAGACAGATACCTATTTGGTTAGCTACAAGCCGCTTTGTAATATTTACCTCTGCAGTTTATTTGATAAATCACTGGCATTTCCCAAAGAAACGTGTCTGAAAGCCCTGTTGTCAGGAATGATCACCTTTCAGAGACAGGCTAGGGCTAGAAAGCCCTATGGGGTCCCTCGGGATGAAAAATAGTCAACTGTTTTGTTTTGTTTTGGTGTATTGAACAATGTGCCTAACAAATCTTTTGAAACTGCCTCTCTTTGTATTAAAAGTTGCTGGCTTGCAGCCCTGGATCAAAATCAGAATTTCAGCATGAATAAACCCATGTTCTGGTCCTTCCTTTTGCCAGTAGCATTCATACTCCTCTTTAACATTACCATCTTCATCAAGATCATTGTTTCTGTGATATGGAAGGAGAACAAGAATCTGACAAGGTGAGGTGGCATAGAATTCCTCAAGATCTTTCAGAATATATATTCCTCAATCTCTTATTAAGAGCTCAGACTTTCTTGTTACAAACTCAGATTTTTGAGAAA
>NW_011190680.1:0-1986 GCF_000146605.3 Meleagris gallopavo | reverse complement strand
AAATTGGCACAGGCACTAGGTAAGGTAATTTTATAAGGTAGGGGAGAGTCTGGTACAGGACAGAACCAGTGTGCTGATTGTTGAAAGTATTGTCCTCCTATCGCCGTAAAAAGTACAGAACATACACAAAGACAATGGGTTGGTAACAGACATTGTATGGAAGTGTAATGTAGCTATGGAAGTGTAACGTAGCTATGGAAGTGTAATGTAGCAACAGCATCAGAAGACTGTGAGCCAGAGACACTCAACCAATGAGTGCCAGGAGAGGCTTTACTTGCATCAGACCCAGGGTATATAACGGAGTGGATTTCACTGACAAGTTGTGCAATTTCTCCCTTGTCAGTAGGGGATGTGTGCCCATTACTGCAAGAATGAATAAAATGCTCTTCACAGAGACCTTTACCTGATTGGAAATTTTTGATCTTGAGCGTGTTTCTCACAAGAGTGAGATAAAGTCCCTGTAGTACATGTAAAGAGCATTTTGGGAAAAGTAGTTTGGGTCCTTCCAGCCTCTGGAAAGGGCAAACCTCTCCGTGGTACTGTTTTTTCCCAGGGACCTGGGTCCACTTGGTGGGTGATGCAGAAAAACGGAGATTTTCAGTGTGTACCACGAGGGAATTTGATGTTGGGGGAATACAGTCAGTAATTCCATGTGTATATATATAGGTTTGTGCATTTAATGCTTGTTAATTATGGTTTGTTTGTATATATTAAGCATGATGTAGTGATGTAGAATAAGGTGTGGAATGTCATGGTTTTGTGATTTTTGGTTTTCGGTATACCACATCATAACATCATGTAGTGCAAAGGGAGTTAAAGTGTTAATGCTCCAGTTCCAGGTACCTGTCCTCTGAAGAAGAAGAACTACATGTCCCAGGGGGCTGCACGGTCAGAGAGGAAGATACGTCATGGAAGTCATGGGATCTCGCTCTCGAACGGGAACTGGTCATTTTTTTTTTTCCTCTCATTTTTTTGCTTACTGCCTGACAGATGGTGTGGGGGTGCTTCCAAGCTGTGTGCTTTCAGATTTCCTCAGTTTTGGAAAACCCTATCTCTCTCTCCTTGAGAGCAGCCCTGTGGAGAAGGACCTGGGGGTCTTGATAGATGAAAAACTTAACATGAGCCAGCAGTGTGCTCTTGTAGCTCGGAAAGCAAGCGGTATCCTGGGCTCCATCAAAAGAGGGGTGGCCAGCAGGGACAGGGAGGTGATTGTCCCCCTCTACTCTGCTCTTGTGAGGCCCCATCTGGAATACTGCGTCCAAGTGTGGAGCCCCCAGTACAAAAAAGACAGGGAGCCGTTGGAGAGGGTCCAGAGGAGGGCCACGAAGATGATCAGGGGACTGGAGCACCTCCCCTATGAAGACAGGCTGAGGGAGCTGGGCTTGTTCAGCCTGGAGAAAAGAAGGCTGCGGGGTGCCCTCATTGCAGCATTTCAGTACCTAAAGGGAGCCTACAAACAGCAAGGGAATCAACTCTTTGAAAGGGTTGACAACTGCAGGACAAGGGGAAATGGTTTTAAGTTGAGGGAGGGGAGATTTAGGTTGGATGTCAGGGGAAAATTCTTTACAGAGAGTGTGGTGAGGTACTGGAACAGACTGCCCAGAGGTTGTGAATGCCCCGTCCCTGGAGGTGTTCAAGCCCAAGTTGGATGGGGCCCTGGGCAGCCTGGTCTAGTATTAAATGGGGAGGTTGGTGGCCCTGCATGTGGCAGGGGGGTTGGAGATTCATGATCCTTGAGATCCCTTCCAACCCTGGCCATTCTGTGATTCTGTGATTCTCTCCTATTTTATTTGATTTATTAGTCTCAATTTCAATTAGATTGCATTATATTGTGTTATCTTGCATTCTGATATCATAGTAAAATAAGTTTTCCTCCTTAGATTGTTGCCGCTGTTCTGTTTTTTCTTCCTTGAGCCCAGCTCCCATCTCCCTACCCCTTTTCTTTTTCCCTTCCCCATTTTTTGGGGGGCCGGGGTGCCACGGGCC
>NW_011190679.1:0-785 GCF_000146605.3 Meleagris gallopavo | reverse complement strand
GGCCAGCCACACGCGCGTTAACACCCGGAAGTGAAAGTAAGCGCCACCCCCACCGCCGCTGCCTGGAAGAAGCCGGAAAGCCCACGCTCTCGCGAGATCGTCCCACCCAATCCGCTGCCGCGAGGTTTCTCTCCTTCCCGTATTCCTTCACTCGCAGCGCCACGCCGCGTCGCGGCCGCGAGGGGGCGCAGTTGGTTCTGGTCGCCCGGGTTATGACGTCACCGCGCCGGAAGCGCCGCGAGAGAGGAGCGGGGCTGCGGGAGGAGCGCTTTATTTGGCCGCCAGAGAGGGGCGGGCGGAAGTTTTGCGGCGTGCAGTCGCCTACGCAGCTGTACCTCGTAACTTGGCCAGCTTTAGCACCCTGGCGAGGTCGCAGGTGGCGCGCACGGCGTCGAAGGCGTTGGTCGCCAGCTCCTGCTTCTTGTCGTTGTTGCTGAGCTCCCGCCGCAGCGCCGCCCGCTCGTTGAAGCCGCGCTGCAGCAGCTCGCTGTGCTCCCGTAGCTTCGCTTCCAGCGCCCTGTCCAGCTCCCGCTGCGCGCTCGGCGCCTCCGCCTGCATCTTGGCCTCCAGGGCTTGCAAGTTCTGCGCGTAGCTGCTGCGCTCGTCTGCCAGCAGCGCCTCCAGCTGCCGTTCGCGCTCCGCCGTCGCCTTCCGCTGCTGCTCCAGGAGCTGCGCCTGCTGCTTCTGGTTAAAGAACGGAGTTTGGGGTCCCCGGGGCACGGAGGGATGGGGGAAAGCGACAGTGCACAGGGACGGGGAGGGATGGAGGGGCGTGGGGACAGAGT
>NW_011190678.1:0-1101 GCF_000146605.3 Meleagris gallopavo | reverse complement strand
TTCCCAATTCTGACCAGCTCTGTTCCAAAACAGCTGCCTGCTAGAGGAAGAAAACAGCCTTGTGCAGTTCTGATTTCATGTACTGTAGGATATATTGGAACAGGAACGTAAAACTCTCAGGTGCTTGGTACATGGAAAAATACTTCTTAGTTACTGATGTTGCATATGTATTGTTTTCAGGGAAAAGCCTTGATAGAAGCATAGTGGGGTAAAACCTAGAAGGAAGCGTCGTATTTTGCTGCTCTTACCTAATTCAAAACTTCATCAAGTTTTCATTTGTTTCCTTTTTACACCTGGAAAGTGCTTCTACCTCATCTCTGCTCCCAAAGGAATTCTAAAGATTTGGTTGGTTGGTTTTTTTTTCAGCTGTTTTTTGGGGTACGTACATTCCATTTAGGCTGGCCGGGTGGAACTAGAGCCTTCACACCCTTACCCCCCCCCATTAATTACACAGCTGGTTCCATATTTTTTTCTTTGTACATCATACGATTTCTACACAGAATCAAATGATCCAGCATGCTGAGAATGAACTGCCTGTTACTCACAAGTGAAAACTTCTAAACGTAGCCAGGTAATAAGTGTTAAGAGATTGATGCTCTTTGCTCTGATAGGTGGCATACTGCTTGCATTCAGAATTGCAACGTGAACAAAAATGCCAGAAACAATAACTAGCATTCTAAAATAATCATCCCTGTTTTCTACTGAATTCTTACATACATTTTTTCCCTGCACTGTATGCATAGTACCAATGTAACCACTAATTTCATTAAACTTAATCTTCCAAATACTAAATGTTACAGAAAACATTTGAAGTTTATATCAGTAAGTTAGAAACTACAAGCAGAAGTACACATACCTTTATGTAGTCAATAAGATTTTGATATTCAATATAATTGCCTCCACCAACTACGAAGACTATTGCCTAAAATACAACATGAACACATTCAGAACATGTAATCAGATTCTTAATATTGCAGTAGTGAAGTATATACCCACATTCGGTTAATACAACTAACACTATCTTCATCATGCTTCAGTCTAAGTAAGAACCCAGCACAGATTAAGTAGCTTTCTACCTGCAAGAACATGAGGTTTTTTTTT
>NW_011190677.1:0-527 GCF_000146605.3 Meleagris gallopavo | reverse complement strand
GGAGAGGCATGAGGAGATATTTTTCCCTCCTTTCCTGATGCTACCATCGTCTTATTGTGTCTGAACATGGCTTTGGAAGAGGGCTATGCCCTGTGGGGCTTGGGGCAGTGCATGATCCAACCCTGCAGGTTGGGGGGCCCTGCCCTGTTCCATCCTGGTCCCCCACCCACTGCCTCTTGTGTTCTATTGCCATGGCAATGGCTGCTCCTTCACACATCTGTGTGTTTGCCATCACCACAGAGCTGGGGGCACACCATGGGGGCAGAGGGTGCATGGTGCTCCGGTGCCAGCAGCTGCCAAACCATGTGCCAGTGGCCCGGTGCTGGAGCTCTGCAGCAGGGTTTTGTTTTGGGGGGGAGGCTGGAAAAGCACTCAGCTCACTGTGACACCCTCTGTGACATTCTCGTATCAAGTTGTTTCAATTTTTAATTTGCAAACAGCTTGTATTTCAATATTTTCATTATTTATCATATTGCATTGTGTTTTGCATCACAACTGTTGTCTTCTGTATTATTTTTACACGATAG
>NW_011190676.1:0-872 GCF_000146605.3 Meleagris gallopavo | reverse complement strand
TTTTTGTTTTTTAAGCAGTTAGGTTTGACATGGCTAAATGTAAAGACTTTTTTTTTTTTAATAAGCAACTGCAAGCCTTCTGCCAACAGCTGACTCGCTGCCAAAAGGCCATGTTTATAAAGGTTGCTAGCAAATCACTGGCTCAGTTCTCCCTCCCAAACCTATGAAGTTGAAAAAAAAAACCATCTCCAATGCTCAGTGAGATACATTCACCACTCCAAAAAGCAACCATAGCAGCAAAAAATATTTTTTTAAGCAAAGTAGGAAAACACTAGTGCAATAGATAAAGCCTCTCTCTAATATCTGCACATAACACCTAGCCAATGAGTATTTCATAGTCTCTCCTCCAACAAGTGCCTTAAGACAGCTAGTTACTATTTTCCTTTTGGAACACCACACTCAGAGATTTAGCCAGCAGTAAAGCCTAATCCAAGTCACCATGGTTCTGGCACAAGCTCCATCTCTGCTACAGGGAACTCTCCCCCAGCTCCCCTACACCCAACCTCCCCCATGGCACGTTTCCTCCCACTCACCATCTTGGCAAAACCACACACAGTACTGAGCCCCTGCACAGCACTCGTACGGAACTCTCCTCAGAGTAACTTTGGCTTTCCAGATGAAAGAAGTTCTTCCAAATGTCTGTTTTCCAGGCTCCAACTTTTGCATCCTAACAGCAGAAGCCTGTATACATTTAGGGAGGTACTAAGCACACTTAGGAATATTAAATCATGTGCATCATCTGGTACAATGGGGAACTTTTCATTATAATACGAAATTATAACATGACTCTCTAAGCTCTTAGAATTATCTTCCTTCTTTTCTACCAGAATGTTTTACCTCTTGGGGGTATTCTCTTGCCTCTGAAAATCCAT
>NW_011190675.1:0-670 GCF_000146605.3 Meleagris gallopavo | reverse complement strand
CTGCACTCCTTGCCCCATTGCATGGCGTGTCTGTGAGGTTTTCTTCACGGTTTCCCAAGCTCTGGCTGCTGCTGGGTTCTCCCCAGCCCATAAATCTGCAGTCCAGGGGCCGCCTGCACAGCTCCAACACCCCAGGGACTGGTTCTCCATTTGTTGCAGAAGCTTCCCTCCCCTCCCTGGGCCCAGCTCTCCCCCTGGAGCAGTGCTTTCCCCGCTCTGCCCCTTTTATAACGCGTGGCTCTGGCCAAAGGCCCACCCTCACTTTATGTTCAATTAATGCTGTGCAGGGCTGCCGGGGGTCCAGCCAAGGATGTGCACGGCCTGGGAACGCAGCGGGCTTTTGTTCTCATTTGTTAATCATTGTTTGGCTTTCGGTAACGAAATTTCGTTGCTTTGTGGCGTCGAGCAGCAATTCTCATTTCACAGCTTCGCAGAGTTTATGGGAATTTAAGAGCTAAATGCAAATGAACTTCATTACCATGCTTAATTATCTGATAAGCCTCATATCCATCTGTCCCGCATATGCTTTGTACTCGAGGCTGGAGGACAAGCAGCCACGTTCGGTTTGGCCGCGGAGGCGCACGGCCCCGGGCCGGCATCGCATCGCCGCGCCGTGAGCGCACGTGGCCGGAGAGCCGGAGCTGCTCCGCATTGCGCAGCGCCGACGGCA
>NW_011190674.1:0-506 GCF_000146605.3 Meleagris gallopavo | reverse complement strand
GTGACTAACAAAAGCTATAGCCCTTCAGCTTTCCTCAAAACTCTTGCCAGAATAAGAGCCAAAGGCTATATATACTGCTAATAGGATGAGAAAAGGAATTAAGAACAAAGGTAACCCTCTTAGCCAAGGACCTAAAGTAAAAGGCAGAAGAACTAGTACTCCTTTAAAATCAGTTGCCTTGCTAAGAATACAGTACTGTTCTTTCCCCTTGATAAAGGCTACGCCATCTCCAGGAAGCCGATGGTAGGTTCATTACAAAGGACATATCATTATCCGTATGTTCACATCATCAAAGACAAAATGTTTCTATACTTATCATTCAAAATCCTAGAAGGCAGAAGCACAAGTATTGAACGTGCTGCTCCTGTTTCCAAAGCAACGTTAAGTAGAAAAAAAAAAAAACAAATGAACATTTCAGCAGGTGCTCAAAAATAATAGGGAAAGCAACAAAGGGGGGGAAAAAAAAGAATAAAAAGACCTCAAGGCTGGGCCAGCAGAGGAAACAC
>NW_011190673.1:0-622 GCF_000146605.3 Meleagris gallopavo | reverse complement strand
CTATATTGTAGACACTGTGACACCGTGGCAGAGGAAAATGTCATTTAAACTCTATATTCATTTCCCATTATTGCTGACTTCTAAAAGTTTATCCAAGATGGATAAATACTACTCATATCCGAAATATTACTCCCGTCATGTGAAGAACTAGTAATTTCCAAACAGCTCTTGGGAACTCAGAGCCCTAGCTGCCTCCTTAAGCAAGTATTCTTTTACCTGAATCTTTCTGCAGTTGATATATGTCCCTGCTCCTTAGCGTTTTTATCCTTATTACTGAAGGTACACACCTGTGCCATTAATCTAGTGTTCCTGCCCCAAGGGTTGTTGGATATTAGACAGAAATACAATGTACGTGATAAAAGTCCCATGTAATATGTGGAAACACCGATATGGCAAAATGATTTTCTCTAGCTGCAGTCAAATCTGACATTCACATGAATATAATGCTATTATATAGCCAAAGTGGCTCCAGCTAGATCAGCAGGACAAATTTAAGGTTAATATGCTATTCTGACTAGATGAGGGTGCAACTCTGAATATAATCTATTTAATACACAAAATTTTGAAGCGGGCAACAAAAACATTAGCACAGTTAAAAACTTTTGAGTTTTTCCCAGGTAGT
>NW_011190672.1:0-455 GCF_000146605.3 Meleagris gallopavo | reverse complement strand
CCTGTGACACCAGCCTCTGGTTCTCGTTCAGCCACGTCTCCCTCATGGCAGCTTTGTGGTCGAAGCGCTGCGCCAACCGCTCCAACTTCTCCTGCCGGATCAGCTCATCCCGCAGCGCCACCTCCCGCTCGTGCTCTGCTTTCTCCAAAATGCTCCACGCCTTTGGGAGGGGTGGGAGATTTGTAGGGGAGGGGGCTGCACCCACAGACCCCCCACCCCATAGTGATACGAGGCCTTGGCCACCAAGATCTTGAGCGGGATGAGACCCAACTTGGCCATCGTCAACCACTGGGACGTCTCTGACTTGGCAAAGAAAAACCCTCTATGGGGATGTCCTACAAAACCAGGAGCTCTGTGGGGTCGGGAAGATCAGGACCCCGTGCGGATGTCCTACAAGACTGGGGCGCTGTGGGGTTGCGGCCCTACAAGTTGTTGACCAATGAGGTCTTGAGGAT
>NW_011190671.1:0-899 GCF_000146605.3 Meleagris gallopavo | reverse complement strand
TTGGCCATCGTCAACCACTGGGACGTCTCTGACTTGGCAAAGAAAAACCCTCTATGGGGATGTCCTACAAAACCAGGAGCTCTGTGGGGTCGGGAAGATCAGGACCCCGTGCGGATGTCCTACAAGACTGGGGCGCTGTGGGGTTGCGGCCCTACAAGTTGTTGACCAATGAGGTCTTGAGGATGGTACCCAGCTTGGCCATCGTCAACCACTGGGGCATCCCTGACTTAGCAGAGAGAGACCCTCTATGGGGTGTCCTACGGGACTGGGAGCTCTGTGGGGTTGGGAAGAGCAGGACCCCGTGGAAACGTCCTACAGGACTGGGGTTCTGTGGGTCTCTGCCCTACAAGAAGTTGGCCAATGAGGTCTTGAGGAGGATGGGACCCACGTTGGCTGCCACCAACCATTGGGACATCCTTGACTTACGGGAGTTTGGGACCCTCTATGGGGTCACCCTAAAGGACTGGGAGCTGTGTGGGATCAGGACGAACAGGACCCCATGGGGACATCCTACAAGATTGGAGCTCCATGGGGTCGCTGCCCTACAAGTGGTCGACCGACGAGATCTTGAGGAGGATGGGGTCCACCTTGACCATCACCAACTCTTCGTTGGGATGTCCTTGACTTACTGGAGACCCGATATGGGGTCATCCTATAATCCTGGGGTTTGGGAAGAGCAGGACCCCATGGGGACATCCTACAAGACTGAGGCTCTGTGGGTCGCTGCCCTACAAGTGGTTGGCCAACGAGATCTTGAGGAGGATGGAGACCACCTTGGCCATCACCAACTCTTCGTTGGGACGTCCTTGATTTATTGGAGACCCGATATGGGGTCATCCTATAATCCTGGGGTTTGAGAAGAGCTGGACCCCATGGGGACATCCTACAAGACTGAGGCT
>NW_011190670.1:0-1756 GCF_000146605.3 Meleagris gallopavo | reverse complement strand
TGGAGACCCGATATGGGGTCATCCTATAATCCTGGGGTTTGGGAAGAGCAGGACCCCATGGGGACATCCTACAAGACTGAGGCTCTGTGGGTCGCTGCCCTACAAGTGGTTGGCCAACGAGATCTTGAGGAGGATGGGGTCCACCTTGGCCATCACCAACTCTTCGTTGGGACGTCCTTGATTTATTGGAGACCCGATATGGGGTCATCCTATAATCCTGGGGTTTGGGAAGAGCAGGACCCCATGGGGACATCCTACAGGACTGAGGCTCTGTGGGTCGCTTGCCCTACAAGTGGTTGGCCAACGAGATCTTGAGGAGGATGGAGACCACCTTGGCCATCACCAACTCTTCGCTGGGACGTCCTTGACCTCCTGGGGACCCGATATGGGGATGTCCTCCAGGACTGGGAGCACTATGGGATTGGGAAGATCAGGACCCTCGATGGGGAAATCCTAGAGGACCTGGAGCTCTATGGGGCCGCCCCACACGATAGGTTCTTCCGCCCCACCTTATTGATGTCAGAGATGCTCCTCCCTTCACCCGGCACGTAGAGCTTGCGGTTGGCCGCCCTCAGTTGACTTTGGATGGTGAAGAGCAGCACCTCCAGGTTCCCCTTCTCCTGGAACCTTTACAGGGGGGTGGGATGAGGTCCGACCCCACCCCATAGCACAGCACCCCCCCCACACACCTTCCCTATAGGGCCGGATCCTCACTTGATGGGTTTCTCCATGGTGCAGAAGGCGGTGAAGGCCTGGAGCTGCTGCTGCACCCCGGCCAACGAGTTGGCGAATTTCTGGTTGCTGATGACGGCGACGGTGCGACGGATCCAGGCCAGCAATTCAGCTGCCAGAGCCTCATAGCGCCGGGTCACCGCCTCCAGCTCCAGCACCCCGTCCAGAACCGTGGGGGGAGATGTGGGGCTGGGGGCTTAGGGGGGGGTCTCGGGGGGTTTAGGGGGTGGGGAAGCCCCAAATCTGCCCCCTAAGCTTCAATCTCTGCGGTCTTTGCGGCTCCGATGGGGAGGAAATGGGGGTGTTGTGTGTGTGGGGGCATGGAGGAAGGGGGGAGCTTGGAAATGGGGCACCCCATATGTGGGGAGAGAACACCCCATAGATGGGAATCCCCATCTATGGGGTGCAAGGCGGAGTGGACACCCGATTGGGTGGGACGCAACATAGAGGGGATATCTCAAAGATGGGGTGCGTCACGGAGGGGGCACCCCATATGTGGGAAACCCCACAGAGAGGACACCCCAAAGGTGGGGCACAACTTGGAGGGGACACCCCCAAAAAGATGGGGTACACCTCAGAGGGGACGCCCCAAAGACGGGGCATCCAATAGAGGGGACATCCTAAAAGACGGAACAAATAAAAAATGGGGCACACCATGGGGACGACACCCCATGGATGGGACACCCCAGAGATTGGGAACCCCAAAAGTATGGCACCCCATAGATGAGGCACCTCGTGGAGGGGACACCCCACAGTTTGAGAATCCCCAAGACGTGACACCCCATGGATGGAGTGCCCCAGAGATTGGGAACCCCAAAGATGTGACACCCCAAGGATGGATCATCCCATGGATGGGACACCCTAAGGATGGGGAAGATGGGGAACCCCAAATATATGACACCCCATGAATGGGTCACCCTAAAGATGAGGAAACCCAAAGGTGTGACACCCCATGGATTGACTGCCCCACGGATGGGACATCCCAAAGATTGGGAACCCCAAAGATGTGACACCCCAAGGATGG
>NW_011190669.1:0-1512 GCF_000146605.3 Meleagris gallopavo | reverse complement strand
GTATATTTATAGAGACAGAGGTTCATGGTGTGATAAAAAGAGCTGCTAATGGCAATTCCAAACAAAACTCTTTATAAAAGTGTATGGCTTATTTCAATGGATTTTGACAAATCAAACATTTGGCTTGTATCCCAGCAAATCGAAAGTCATGTAAGTCCTTAAGGGGGGAAAGATAGAGTTAGACTTCTCATGTTTGTGTTTCCATCATAAGTTGATGACTATAACTTAAATCTTCAAACAGAGGTAGAATTTATGGAAAACAGATTGGTCATTTCCTTGTCAAAAGTCCTGAAACAAGGAATCTAATTTAATTTCTTAGGATTATGTCACTCAACTGTTATTTGTGCCAAGGGTGATTAAATATGTAATGTATGTAATGTTATATTTTTAAAACAAATGTATTCTGGGGAAATATTAACTCTTGAATATGCACTTGTTCCTTGTCAGAGTTAACCAAGACTTCTTCGTACTTTTTTGGGATAACAAAAAACAGTTTAAAGTTTAGCTTAACTTTGGAAGTTAATATGCTTCTTTGCAATAACTCAATTTTCTCTTTTATAATAACTATTCTTATGTATACATAAGGATAATTATTGTATTTATATACTTATACATGTTTTGTACTTGCATAGACAAGACGGATTAATCTTTTTGCATTGTTGATTAATATTTTTTGCATGGTAAGTTAATTTCCTCAAAATTAAGACAGGTTGGCAAATAAAAAGTGAGATAAAGAAAGCATGATAACTAGAAACCGTGATGCTCAGATCGAAAGATATTCTAATGCCTGTTCCTAAATGTGCCTAGAAAAATTTAAAATATACTGGCATTGAATATGAACCAAATAAGAGGAAAATTTAGTCTTGATACCTTAGTATGAAAAACTAAGATTATATATTCTATTAGGCACTGAGTATGTTTTTTAAGGTCAAAAGAGAAAGGGACATTGACAGAACAATGATATAATCCAGGTAAGTCTGGTAAATTATCTGGAGAATTATTTCTCCTTTCCCTGAACACAGAGGAGGCCAAGATAAGGTTCAAGGCATATCTGAAAATGCTGGATAGTTAATGTTTATAAGATAATATTAACTTTTTCATATACTTCATTCTGAAGCTACAACTTTCTCCTCATTATTTAATGATTTCAGTCAACTTTAAATGTCTTTGTACAAGTGAAAGCAGACAATAAAGTACAATTGAAAAATAGGAATCTACTAAAATATTTTTTTTTAACTGCGGAGTTTCTGTGCTAATGAACAAATATTGATCTATGACATGTAAAAATGATAATTACAAAGATGTTCTCTGTTATTGTGATTAGTATCTAAACTTTACACTCAGCTAAATCTATGATTATTGCACTATAAATTGAGCATTCATTGCTAAATCAAGCAATCAAAACTAAATGTTATTTCCCTAGTGTCAGGGCATATGCATTATCTCACCGTTCACTGAAGTGGCTACAAAAATCTTCATTGACAAAATGGGTCAATAGGTTAGGCTTTACTT
>NW_011190668.1:0-655 GCF_000146605.3 Meleagris gallopavo | reverse complement strand
GGGGAGCCCTCAGTGCTGTCGATATTTGCTGGTGAAAGCTGTCAATAACTGCTGCTTGCAAGAAAGCAGCAGCCGATGCAGAGCTCAGCAGCCTGAATGAAGAGCAGCAATGCTTAGGGGGGCATTTCGGATACATAATTCCTGGTTTCTTCAGTGCACAGCCAGATCAGCTTTTGCTTAAACCCTAGATCAGCTCTGAGCCTGCTTGGTTTGCAGCATAGTGCTTGAGGTGTGCAGTGGTGATGGCAATGCCCTCGTGGCAGGTGGTGGGGAAGTTGTTGGGCTCCCCGTCTCTGGGATTCAGCTGTTTGGCACCTCCATTGCTTGGCCTCATTGTGCAGGGATGAAGGCAAGCTGCTAATGGCAGCAGCCTGCATGTGGCAGGGCTGTGGATGGGGACTCTAGGAGGCTGTGAATCAGGTAGAAGACATGCTCTAAGACAGGAGGAGTCAGAGCTGTGGGTACATTTGGGTTTGCCTCTCTCTGAGCACTGTGCTGAGACTTGAGCCAACCCACCAGCTTTCCTGAGAGGCTTTGGGATGGGATGGGGTGGGGTGGGATGGGGTGGTTTGGACCCTGCTGCTTCCCTGCAGCCCATCCAGTCTCCCACCTGGCTCCACTCCAGGAACCATGTGAGCCTCTTTACCCGGATGAA
>NW_011190667.1:0-1186 GCF_000146605.3 Meleagris gallopavo | reverse complement strand
AGCTGACGCGGGCACAGGGGTGCAGGCGGGGGCACTTGGCTGCCTGCTGCCCCCACCCCACTCCCCTCACCCGTCCGACGCATCCCCGAGGTGACAGTTGGGTTTGCCACGCTGGAGGCGGTGCGGTGACAGCAAGGTGCCGTCTGTCACACGGAAGCACTGAAATTAATGATTGAAATGCGCCGTAGTGAATCGCATTGAGCCTTTCTACCCCGTTAGGTCTCCGGTCGGCTCTGAGCCGTTTCCCGGTGCCGCCATCCAGGTTGTGCAGAGCCCGGTGTGACACCCATGGAGTGGGATGGGGGGAGTGCAGTAAGTTCCAGTTTGGGATTTTCTATCCAAAGGCACATAGCACAGGGTTGCCTCGAAGAACTTGCTCACATGCTGCAGTATTTTTGCTGACCACTAAAAATAAGATGGACATCCTTTAAAGCCTCGGTCAGCCGTGGAAGCACGGCTTTCTCAGGGGACAGCTGCAAGGAGCAGTTGGGGAAGGGTGGAAGTGGCAGAAAAGAGAAAAATGCTCTTCATGATTGGGATCTGTGGTCAACTTTCTTGCAAAGGCGAGGTCAGGCTCAGCACATGGGCGTCCTGTGGACACGGCTCGGGGCAGGGACCTTTTCCCATTCTATTTTCCCCAGAGATGAATTGACAGCCTCCCGGCCATGGGAGTTGCCGCACAGCGCTGGCTCCGGCAGTGCAGGACGGGGCGGTGTGTGGGTAGGGCTGTGCCATGGCAGGAGCAGGAAGGAGCACGTTGGAGGCTCAGTCTGTAGGAGGACCTGAGAACTGCCAAACCCTGCGTGGAGTTCTGGGAGGACCCTTCACAGATGGGCCTAGTGCTCAGCTCCATGCTTTGGATCCCAATCCAGCACAGATCCAACAAGGCTTTAACTTGCACTGCATGGTTAATCTCATGACATGCCAGATCATAACGCATGAAATTGAGGCCATTCTTGCCCTTAAAAATAGAAGGGGAAAGGAAAAAAAAGAAGTTTGGTGGCGCTGGCATTCAAGCTCTCAGTTCTGGATGACAGACACCGTTGTTAAGCGCAGAGGATCTGCTGAGGGCTCCTCTGCAGACAAACATGTGATAACACCCGGTCCAGGGCTGCTCATGCTCTGAAAGTTGTCCTCGCTCACTGCCAGTTAATATGAACTGGGCATTGCTTCTCTTCGTAAAGCT
>NW_011190666.1:0-704 GCF_000146605.3 Meleagris gallopavo | reverse complement strand
AAAGGAAGAGGAATTGATAATCACACTAATATTCAGAATATATGCTCTCGGTTGATGCACTGAAGAACCTCAGAAAATGTTGACAGAGGTCAGTGATTGGAGGAAAGATAGGAGTTTTTTTCAGCAACAAGTCATCATGGACTTGTTATGGGACTTAATAAATGATTTATTCCAGATTCAAGAATTCCTGACCACAAGTACATAAATAGCCCGTGCTGTTAAATTCTGTTTTTGCCAAAAGATTCCCTGGTCCATCCACAGACTCATGCAAGGGTGCTCAGTGACTTACCGAGAACTATGACAAATTCTCTAAGTACAGTTATAGCCAAATTAATGTTCGAACTTTTTTCAGTGAATCTGTTGAGCTGAACCAAACCCAAAATGAGGCTTACAGGTGTACCAAATTAGTCTGTTAAATCAGTAATCTATTTCTTTATTTTAGATAAAAGCTTCAGAACTTAACTCCATAGTGTGTTAAGTTCTATAGAAAATGTTGTAATGTATTCATTACTAAACATGACTGGTAAATTAGGGATTGAAAGAAGAGAGGCGAAACTTCGTTCCGGTGCTTTTGGTGAATCTCGAACCATAGACACGGCCTGTGCAAAGTAAGGTAGCTGGACTGGCAGCTACCCAAGTTTTGTGGATCAGAGCAGCTATTTTCAGAATTGTGAAACAACCAATTTTCAGGAATACTTCTTTCT
>NW_011190665.1:0-721 GCF_000146605.3 Meleagris gallopavo | reverse complement strand
TGTACCCAGCAACACTTATAGAAGTTAAGTTCACCTCCTCAAAGTTTCTTCCACAATTGTTTTGGAATAAGGAAGAGCAAGTGGAATTCTTTATTTGCTTGAGTGTTTACATAGCAAGAGCTAACTTGGTCCTAGCTAAAAATTCTGCTATTTAAATTTGGTCAGGAATATATTTGGATCCCAAAGACACCATATCTCAAGCAACAAAAAACAACTCCAAAGCATTATCCTCAGGCATGGCAGCAGAACACAAACGCAGCAGAACACAAACTCCAGGGACTAAGGACTATTTCCTTTCAAATGCAAATCTACTCACAGCACGTAGTTCATGTCATCTGGTGTGATATCTCTCCTTCCACTTCCAGTAGTAAGCAGGTAATTATCTTGCATTGTTTTTTGAACATTTTGAGTTTATATTCATAAGGATAAGCAAAGAATGCACCTTTGCTGACAAATAAGATTGGGAATATCAGCAAAACTATGATTAATTCCTAGTCATTTTAAATGAGACGCAAACAGAAAAACGACAAAGTGCAACTTCAGTATTTTCCACAGACAAAAAAGGTTGTGATCTGTGGAACACAGCCATTCTCCTGCCACAGTAAAAACTGTACTCATAGACAGGCAAAGTCTGGGAAAAGGACTCAAACCAACACAAATGAGAATCACTGATCAAAATCATCACATGGTAATATGGGACTGCTGTTATAATACCTAAAAA
>NW_011190664.1:0-859 GCF_000146605.3 Meleagris gallopavo | reverse complement strand
GCAGAGGGACCCTGGGGTGGCTGTGTGTCCCCTGTGGGCTCCTGGAGTGGGAGCAGAGCTGGGTCCCACTCGTGCAGAGCTGCAGAACACAGCGGGCTGAACACAAACACACAGGTGGCACCAGAGCTTCAAAGTAGTTTTTCCCTCTATCTGTCTCTCCCTTTTCTTTTTTTAATTTGGCTTTCATTAGTTCCTATGGTAACCATGAATATGTCTGAGGGACTTGAGACTGGAGAGACTAAGTGGCTGCTGCAGAGGGGGAGCGCCGGGGGAGGGAGATTGGCAGTCCTGGCATCGTGGTCAGGGTGTGCACGGCCTCATTCTGTTCTGGGAGGCATCGGGACGCACTCGCAGGTGCAGTCAGCGAGCAAACGTGCTGCAGAGCTCCGAGCGTCTCTGTGCTGTTCAGGAGCTGCTGCTGAGCTGCTGCCTTTGGGTCCGGCCTCCAAAATGCCCAGGAAGCTCTGGTGAGTGCAGGTCCGGCCGTGCCCGGCGCTATGGCTTTGCAGCTGGCAGTGCGTGCAGAGCTTCGCTTTGTGCAGCAGTTCTGCTGCTGCAAAGTGTGCAGCAAAGGCTCTGGAGGTGCTGGGGCACTCAGAAGGGTTGCACTGAGGTTCTGACATGCAGAGCCATGGGCTGCTCTGCAGAGCTCAGGTGTGTTTGTGCTGTGAGCCGTGGCCATGGGCTGCTCTCGGGAGGTGCCACCAAGCGTTGCCTGGCTGCACCCCACCTGCTGGGGGCTGGCAGCTCTCTGGGCTGGAGCCAGTGCTGGGGAGTGTGGGATGGAGGAATGCTGCCGGCAGGAGCCCCGGGGGGCCGACACCAGCACTGCTGTGCTGCCAGGTGGGACTGGGTTGTG
>NW_011190663.1:0-947 GCF_000146605.3 Meleagris gallopavo | reverse complement strand
AGAATTCTGAGTAATGTGCTCAGAGAAGGAGGTTGGGGGAAGGTTCTCTCACAGTTTTTGCAGAGACTATAGAAGGAGAAGCATTTTCCTGTAGACTGTGGAGAGGAAAATATTGCGTTAGATTTCTGTATGGAGAACTCTATGCTGGAGCTGCGGCTAGGGACAGCCTGCACTGGAGCAGTTTTTCTGAAAGGAAAGCACAACCATGGAGAGCTTGTGCTGGAGCAGTTTTCCTGACAGGAACTGTGGTTTTGGAAAATGCACACTAGAGCAGAGTTTTACTGGCACAAAGCGCAGCGCTGGAGAGCCATCTTGGAGCAAGTTCTCCTGACAGGAACTGTGGTGGTGGAGAAGATTTGCACTGTGACATGTTTTCCTGTCACAGACACTGTGGCTTTGGAGAGCCTGTGTTGTACTGTATTTTTCCTCATAGAAGTTTTGGCTGTACCTGACCAGATTTTTCCTGATCTGTGTGGCTGTAGAGAGGACTTATACTAAGGATACGTTCTTCTCTGTCAGGAATCTCAGTCTGTGGAGAGTCTGTGCTGGAGCAGTTCTCCTGACAGAAACTGCAGCCTATAGCCAGCTCACACTGGGGCAAAATTTTCCAGAAGGATTCCAGCCTATGGAGAATGGACCCACACCGGAGCAGGTGAAAAATGTGAGTAGGAGGAAAGGGAAGAGATGAAGTGTGTGTGAGTGGGGCAGGTAGTGGAGCTGGGAATGAAGAAGTGATGTGGGCCTGGGAGATAAGCATTGGTGGGAAAGGCTTTAAATTGTCTTTTTTCTTACTCCAAATCTATTTTAACTGTCAGCAAATTAAATTATTTTTTCCAAAGTTAAGTCTATCTATGGCAACATTGTAACTGATAAATGATCCCCTGGTTTTCTCTTGAACTATGAGCTTTTGCACCTTTTTTTAATTCCATCCTCTTGAAAAAGGAAAA
>NW_011190662.1:0-1149 GCF_000146605.3 Meleagris gallopavo | reverse complement strand
ATATATACATATATATATATGTATATATATGTATCTATCTATCTATCTATCTATCTATATACATATTACTTATATACTGAGTATGTGTTGTTGGGGAAGATTTATCTAGGGATTAGCAATGAAAACTTCTCAGAGAACCCCAATAAAGTAGAAAGGCCCCTGAAAAGAACTATTAGTTCTAATAAAGGACCCAAATAGTAGCAGAGGCCATGAAATTAACAAAATTCTTATTCTGTTCTGATGCAGAAACAACATTCGATTCCCACAATAGCATAAATTTAGTTGGCAGGTATTGAGTTTAATTTTAGTGGAAGCAGCTCTTCGGAACTGTGAATTTCTAAAAACATTCAAAGCATTGTCAGGACAACTCAGGACTTTTTTGAAAAATTACGATTGGGATTTTTTGTTGTTGTTCTTTTAACTTTATTAAGGTACAGATTAAGTTGATGCCACAATGGAAGGCATTTACAGAGAGGTACACAGCACTAATAGAGGCAAGTGCATTCTAAGGATTGAATTTGAAAATTCTGTTGTTTAATTAATAATGCCATATATTATTAATATTAAATAATGTACTTGATTGGATCGGTGTTGGGACTGGTGTTATTTAACATCTTTGTAGGCGACATGGACAGTGGGATCAAGAGCATCCTCAGCAAGTTTGCAGATGACACTAAGCTGAGTGGTGCAGTTGACAAACTAGAGGGAAGGGATGCTATCCAGAGGGACCTGGACAGGCATGAGAGGTGGTCCATGCCAAACTTATGATATTCAACAAGGCCAAGTGCGAGGTCCTGCACCTGGGTTGGGGCAATCCCAAGCACAGATACAGATTGGGTGGAGAATGGCTTCAGAGCAGCCCTGAGGTGAAGGATTTGGGAGTGTTGATTGATGAAAAATTCAACATGAGCCAGCAACGTGCGCTTGCAGCCCAGAAGGCCAACCGTATCTTGGGTTACATCAAGAGAAGTGTGACCAGCAGGTCAAGAGAGGTGATTCTGTCCCTCTACTCTGCTCTTGTGAGACCCCACCTGGAGTACTACATCCAGTTCTAGAGCCCCCAACACAAGAAGGACATGGAGTTGTTGGAGCAGGTCCAGAGGAGGGCCACAAAGCTGATCAGAGGGCTGGAGCACCTCCCCTATGGGG
>NW_011190661.1:0-479 GCF_000146605.3 Meleagris gallopavo | reverse complement strand
TCCCTCTACTCTGCTCTTGTGAGACCCCACCTGGAGTACTACATCCAGTTCTAGAGCCCCCAACACAAGAAGGACATGGAGTTGTTGGAGCAGGTCCAGAGGAGGGCCACAAAGCTGATCAGAGGGCTGGAGCACCTCCCCTATGGGGACAGGCTGAGAGAGCTGGGGTTCTTCAGCCTGGAGTAGAGAAGGCTCTGGGGGGACCTTATAGGGGCCTTCCAGTACCTGAAGGGGGCCTACAGGAAAGTTGAGGAGGGACTTTTTATAAGGGCATGTAGCGACAGGACGAAGGGAAATGGTTTTAAACTGGAATAGGGTAGATTTATAGTGGATATCAGGAACAAATTCTTTCTTGTGAGGGTGGAACAGGTTGCCCGATGAGGTGGTGGATGCCCCCTCCTTGGAAGCATTCAAGGCCAGGCTGGATGGGGCTTTGAGCAACCTGGTCTACTGGGAGGTGTCCCTGCCTATAGCAGGGG
>NW_011190660.1:0-994 GCF_000146605.3 Meleagris gallopavo | reverse complement strand
TATTGAAAGGCTGCTATCTGGTCACCTCACAGCCTTCATTCTCCAATCTGAACAGCCCCAGCTCTCAGCCTGTCCTCATAGGAGAGGTGTTCCATCCCTTGGACCATTTTTGTGGCTTTCCTCTGAACACGCTCCAACAGGTCCATGTCTCTCCTGTACCAAGGACTCCACATTTGAATGCAGTACTCCAAGTGAGGACTCTACAGCACAGAGTAGAGGGGCAGAATCACTTCTCTTGACCTGCTGTTCAGGCTTCTTCTGATGCAGCCCAGGATATGGTTGGCTTTCTGGGCTGTGAGCATATATTGCTAGCTTATGTCCAGCTTCCCATCCCAGTATTCCCAGGTCTTTTTCAGCAGGGCTGCGCTCAATCCTTTTGTCCCCCGGCTTGTATTGGCAGTGATGGTTGCCTTGACCCAGGTGCAAGACCTTACACTGGATTTGTTGAACTTCATGAGGTTCACCTGGGCCCACTGCTCAAGCCTGTCTAAGTCTCTCTTGATGGCATCCTGCCTATTGGACACAGTTTTGTGTCACCAGCAAACTTGCTTTGGTGCACTTGACCCCACTGTCGATGTCATTAATGAAAATATTAAAGAATATCAGTCTGAACACTGAACCCTGGAGGGTCCCACTCATTACTAATCTCCATCCGAACATGGATCCACTGACGACCACACTCATTTGATCTTGATACTGGCTCAAAACCAGTATCACAGCTAGTAACTGCCATCACAGCTTAGATCTAAAGGAAATAATCACTGTCAGGGATACTGCACATAACGTGCAAGGCCATGTTTACACTTCACGTATAGAAAACACAACAGTGTTATTCAAATAAAAACATTCCTATCATTCCCTAGATTTCAGTCACTAAGTCTTCAGTGACAGTAGCATGTAACTCTCTGAAGGTCAGCATGCCATTTACATTATTCTGCTCTTTATTTCCATGTGAATAAAGATTAAAAATAAATAAAGGCTTCATATTATACAT
>NW_011190659.1:0-429 GCF_000146605.3 Meleagris gallopavo | reverse complement strand
CTGTTTTACTTCTAGAATGCAAATGATCTTTTCCTTAAATTAGAGCCAAGTAAATGAGAACAGGCAGGAGAAATTCATAAATCAACTGATAACTATATCTCATTAAAGAGAATCATTGGCACTATGGAACAGCTTCTTTCTGAATCACTGCATGTGCCAAGTATTCTTAGCGTGAAAAATGTAGCAATGAGCCTGCCTCAGTTCTTATGGGCAGCTTCTCCACTCACTGCTGTATGAATTCTGCTGTGGCATAACTCTGTACTTGAGTGTATCAGTATGGATACTTGGTTGTTTTGTTCGTTTGTTTGTTCCTCCAACCTTTCTTATTTTAAGATGAAAAATGTGGGAAAATGGTCCCTTTTGGTTTCCTGTGGCCTCCTGAGAAGCAGTCGGCGATGCTCTGTAACAGATTTCTCCTGAATCCCATTA
>NW_011190658.1:0-555 GCF_000146605.3 Meleagris gallopavo | reverse complement strand
GATGTATGTAACATAGGGAACTGTAAATGTGAAGTTACTGCAAAGCAACATAGATCCATTAAGTTCACAATACTTCTGCAAGTTTTTATTATTTGTCATTCTGACCCAGATATTACCACCAGAATCAAGATTATCTTAAGGAGCCACTATCTTAAGCAGCCACTTAGTAGTATGCAATATTCTCTACAGTAAGGAAAAAAAGTAATTGGGAAATTACAGTGCCTCAGGTGGTACTTCTAATAACCAACGACCAGATTTTCAAAGGTCATAATGTACTGAAAAATCCACAGAATCATAGAGTGGCTTGGGTTGGAAGGGACTTTCGGAGGATCATCAACTACCAACCACCTTGCCCAACAGGGCCAGGGGCTGACAGCCACTTGATCAAGGAATGAGGCATCCACAGCCTCTCTGGGCAACCTGTTCCAGCATTTCACCACCCTCTCAATGAAAAACCCCTGACATCTAATCTAAATCTTCTTGATGCCCCATCCCTGGATGTGCTCAATGCCAGGCTGGGTGGGGCCCTGGGCAGCCTGGTCTAGTATTAGAAAT
>NW_011190657.1:0-1372 GCF_000146605.3 Meleagris gallopavo | reverse complement strand
TTTGTACTGGGGAGCCCAGAACTGGACACGGTACTCCAAGTGAGGCCTTACCAGGACAGAGTAGAGGGGGAGGATCACCTCCCTTGACCTGCTGGACACGCTCTTTTTAATGCACCCCAGAATGCCATTGGCCTTCTTGGCCACGAGGGCACACTGCTGGCTCATGGCCAACCTGTCGTCCACCAGGACGCCCAGGTCCCTCTCTGCAGAGCTCCTCTCCAGCAGTCTCATCCCCTAGCCTGTATTGGTGCATGCAATTATTCCTCCCTAGATGCAAGACTCTACACTTGCTTTTGTTGAACCTCATCCGGTTTCTTACTGCCCAGCTCTCCAGCCTGTCCAGGTCTCGCTGAATGGCAGCACAGCCTTCAGGCGTGTCAGCCAATCCTCCCAACTTCGTATCATCAGCAACTTGCTGAGGTGGCCACTATCCCTCATCAAGGTCATTGATGAAGATGTGAACAAGACCGGACCCAACACAGACCCCTGGGGGACACCACTGGTTACAGGTCTCCAGCCAGACTCTGCACCACCAATGACGACCCTCTGCGCTCTGCCAGTCAGCCAATTCTCAACCCACCTCACTGTCCACTTGTCTATCCCACACTTCCTCAGCTTTGTTATAAGGATGTCGTGGGAGACAGAAATGCCTTTCTAAAATCAAGGTAGACTACATCTACCTCTCTTCCCCCATCCACCCAGCATGTGACAGCATCATAGAAGGCCACCAGGTTGGTCGAGCACGACCTTCCCTTGGTGAACCCATGCTGACTACTCCTGATAACCTCCTTTTCTCCCAGTTGTCTGGAGATGGTATCCAGCACAAGCTGTTCCATCACCTTCCCAGGGACAGAGGTGAGGCTGACAGGCCTACAATTACCCGGGTCTTCCTTCTTGCCCTTTTTGAAGACCGGAGTGACGTTGGCTATCCTCCAGTCTTCAGGGACCTCCCCTGTTATCCAAGACCTCTCAAAAATGATGGAGAGCGATTCGGCAATGACCTCTGCCAGCTCCCTCAGCACACGTGGATGCACCCCATCAGGTCCCATGGACTTGTGGACCTTAGTACTGCCTAGGTGCTCACGCACATCCTCTTTCCTGACTAAAGGGAAGTCTCCCATTCCCCAGACCTTCTCACTAACCTCCAGGGTGTAGGAAACCTGCAGAAGAGCCTTTTCACTGAAGACAGAAGTAAAGGCGGCATTCAGTATCTCCGCCTTCTCAGCATCCCTCGTTACCAGAACTTCCCCCCTCACTTAGTAAGGGGCCCACATTCTCTCTAGTTTTCCTTTTGCTGTTAACATACTTGAAGAAGCCTTTTTTATTATCCTTTATCACTTCAGCCAGATTCAATTCCAGGCGGGCTTTAGCC
>NW_011190656.1:0-857 GCF_000146605.3 Meleagris gallopavo | reverse complement strand
AAAGACACTAAGGAATAGCATATTTCAGTATTTTATAGAATTTCTTAAATTTTTCCTTAGATGTTATATTTAATCTGAAATATATGTATTTAATTGAAAAAAATGCTTTGTTTCTTGCTCAGTGTCTCTGGGTTCATTTAAGTCTAAGTTTATTACTTCATAATGAATAGACTGAAAGAACAGGGTAAAGTAAACCTTCTCATTTTTTTTATTGCAATCTAAGACATTCCCATATACTATATCAAGTTTTAGAATTAGATCCTCTGTAAAAATAGAAATTTTGCATTAAAGTTACTCTTGCAGAAATATTGGATGCTTTCTTGGGATTTTCATTGTCATTAAGCTGCGTGTGTGTATATTTCCTGTTGAAAATCATAACTAAGAACTGTATGCCTACTTGTCTTTCCTTATATTTTCTTCCATTTTTTTTATGTGTGAAGGTTGCTATGGTGTTGATGGAGAGAGTGATTCTATCATGAGCTCAGCTTCAGAAAATTCCACTGAACCCTGGTTTTGTGATGCATGCAAATGTGGTGTCACACCTAGTTGTGAACTGTGTCCTAACCAAGATGGAATCTTCAAGGAGACAGATGCAGGCAGGTAAGGCTGAAGAAACTGCCATTTTAAATTGATATCAGCTTAAATTTAAAGATGGGATTTTGCCCTAGTCTATTCCTATAGGCAATAGGGTCATAAATTAAGCTTTAGTATTCTTTTTCTCAGTTCATTTTAGAGTGGGATGCTCACTGGATAGGCAGTCACTCAATCTTTTTTTTTTTTTGCACACCTAATGTTCTAATATTCAGTTAGGAAGATGTTGTCTTAACTTGAATTTGAGCATGATGGTTTATTGATGT
>NW_011190655.1:0-969 GCF_000146605.3 Meleagris gallopavo | reverse complement strand
AGCAAAATTAGCAGGAATACCAGAGTTCTTGCTCTCTTCATCATTAATCAGAAGAACACAACATTCAGTTCTGCAAATTTGCAATACTGAAAGCAGCATCTGAAGAGAAAACAAACAAACCATTCCAGAGGAATGCAGCATCCAAATAAGTATTGCTTGCGTCTTAGGTATTCTACTTGCTGTTAATGCCCATATAAAACACAGGAAATACAAAAAGTACAGAATCACATCACATCTAACAACATCAACACTTCATAAATTTTTCCCAAAAAATATTCTTTAAAAGGAAATGTAAACATCTTTAAAAAGCACTTAGCCATGTAGAAATTTACATAAAGATGGATTTGGATATGCTTTCTTTGAGAGACATATGTGCCAGGGTAAGAGTACTTGGCTTTGAAATAAACAGATTCCAAACAAACCGATGTTCATCTCATTTCCATCAGCAATTAGGCATTATGTAAGACAGGACACCCAAGCTGACACAGTTATGGAGTAGAGATTGTACTTTGATAATTCAATTTCTCAGAAAGCACTTTAATGGTACCTATTGTTGTAGGAATAACAGCCATGTTTAGGAAGTGTGAAGATAGCAAGTCTGTCCTTCTCAGGATCACTTAATTGTTAATACTTCATATAGAAGGAACTTAGAGGTATCTTTTCTTCTTTTGAAATTGTGTATTTTCATCACTATTTAACTACAGTAAGTTTACAGTGGAATCTTTTCTCTAAAAACTTCAGTGAGCTACTAGAGAAGGAAAAGGAACATTCATTAAGGATATTGACTATCTTTACATAAGAAATATAGAACAGCATATTTTACTTGAAGATACTCGTAGTAATCAATATGTAATTTATTTTCAACAGTTTTATTATTCAATAATACCTTATCAACACAGGGATACAGATAAGCTTTTTATTGGCAAGCTATAAGCCTTCTCATTAAACATACATCTTTGTATTGTAAAT
>NW_011190654.1:0-642 GCF_000146605.3 Meleagris gallopavo | reverse complement strand
CCTCCATCACCATCATTTTCTAGCAGTCATAAAATCAATAAAATCATCATTCCTACAGCCTGTGTCAGCATGGTAGCAGTGGGTTTGGGACAGTGGCAGCACTAAAGGCATTGGTGCAGGAGAGTGCTGCTGTACGGGGATTGGGGGCATGTTCCCGGGGAGGAGGAAGGGCACTGGGCCGGGATAAAAGAGGCCTCGGTGGCTGTGAAGTGTCCAGAGACAGCCATGCCCCAGGGGAGAGAGCACATTTTGAGCGGGAACCTACGTCCCTGTGAGGTAATGCAGCGTTCCCCAGAGTACACGGGGAGGTCCTGTGAGTGCTGCAGCACGCTGGGAAGCATCCAGAGCACACTGGAATCCTCAGCTGGGCCAGTTCTGCAAAGATCCCGTGCGCATCACCTTCATAGAGGAGGCTCGCACCAAGGGAGCCTTCCCAGAAAGGGAAAAGGGCGGCAAACCACCACAGCAAGATCTGCTGGGGAAGGGTGGGAGGCCGTGAGGCATGGCGGCTCGGACTGCCTGGTCTGTTTTGTCCCTCTGATTATTACTGCTGACTGGTAGTTCAGGCCGACAGTCGTGAAGTCGCTGATTGAAGCCTGTGGGCTGTCAAACGGGACTTTGGGGCACTGGCGTGGTGTCACG
>NW_011190653.1:0-469 GCF_000146605.3 Meleagris gallopavo | reverse complement strand
GTTCCCCACGAGTACACGGGGAGGGTCCTGTGAGTGCTGCAGCACGCTGGGAAGCATCCAGAGCACACTGGAATCCTCAGCTGGGCCAGTTCTGCAAAGATCCCGTGCGCATCACCTTCATAGAGGAGGCTCGCACCAAGGGAGCCTTCCCAGAAAGGGAAAAGGGACGGCAAACCACCACAGCAAGATCTGCTGGGGAAGGGTGGGAGGCCGTGAGGCATGGCGGCTCGGACTGCCTGGTCTGTTTTGTCCCTCTGATTATTACTGCTGACTGGTAGTTCAGGCCGACAGTCGTGAAGTCGCTGATTGAAGCCTGTGGGCTGTCAAACGGGACTTTGGGGCACTGGCGTGGTGTCACGGCTCCAGCCGTGACTAAGGGGGTGGAGGGACAAACGAACCCGTGAACCAGGAAAGGGGGAAGAGAGGTAGTGAAAAGGTAGGGAGATGGGCCTAACAACAAAACAGCGGC
>NW_011190652.1:0-1651 GCF_000146605.3 Meleagris gallopavo | reverse complement strand
ATATATATACATACATATTCTAATTTGGGGGGGAATGGATGCACAAATGTCTGTGTATTGTTAGTGACATTAAGGGAAAACTGTGCTTTAATATGAACTCAACAATTTTTATTCATATCCTCTCCAAATATATAAGAAATATTATCTAGAGTGGGGATTCTGCAAATTACTCTTCAAACAGGTGTGTGGAATTTTAAGATGTACTCTGATTAATTCTTTTCCGATCTATGGTTCTGTTGGCTCTGTGTCCTTGGCATTTCTTGTTTATTTTTCTTACCATCTTTTTTCTGTATATTTTTTCTTCTAGCTTCAGCCTTTTGTATATTTGTTTTAGTTCTAAGTAGTGACTTAGAACTAAAGCTAGAATCTGAACAGAAAAGTAACAGCTACAGTAAGTTCTACAAAAGATACACTGGTAAGTTATTTTTGTTGCCACAAACATTTTTGTTATAATCGCTGAAATTTTTATGAAGTGTGTGTTTTAGTGCAATATTGGTATCTTGGGTAATCATCACAGATAGATTTTCTTTTATTTATCAATCAGCAGACGTTTTAAATTTCCATATAGTCTGCTAACTGCTTGGGCTGATTAGTGTGAAATTTGGCTTGCATTGATTAGCCAGATGGGAAAGGGATATAAAATAAGCTTTATTTCTTATATTACAGTTATATTCCTTTTCTGTAGTGGAAGTTCTTATGTATTTTAACTTGGGAAGATCAATAATCCGTCAGAATATGAGTTTAACAGAGGTCAGTTCTATTTAATGACAATCTTGTTCTGAGATACTATTTTTGTTTTCCATAAAGATCAAGAAAAAATCAAGATGTAGAGTTGATATATGATGCTTTGGATCAAAACAGGTTTCTTTGTGTTCACAGATAATTAGGACACTGTCCTGGGATGTGGGATGTAAAGATGTGTGTCCTGCTTCACTGAGCATAAATAGCTGGCTTGATATAGATTCCTCTGAATTATGCATAGAGACTGGATCTTCAGTCTCTCTGAGGCCAGACCAGTCCCTTAACCTGCAAGCTACGCAAGCTTTTCTTTTCTTTGTATTCTTGGATCTTGTTGTAAGACACTTTTGTCTCAGATAATGATAAAAGTTGGAATGCTTTTTACTAGGATGAATGGCTGTTTTCAAATTAGCAAATGTAGGTGTTTGCATAGATTTCACAGTGTCTATGTAACCTATATGAAGGCATATGTATGAAGAAATCTCCTGAGCACAGAGCAGACATCTAAGTTAATTAGAACCTTCTGAGGGAAATGTATAGCTTTACTAGAATTGGTTGTGCAAGATTAACCTAAAATCTCTGTGACAAAGAAGAGGGATATGGTTTAACCCTATGTTTTTCCTTGATATACGCATGAATCAAAAAGGAAGATTTGTCAGATGTTAGATTTCATGATGTAGTATTTATTAGATTGTACAGTTCTCTCTTGTTCTTACAGAGTTATCTATTGAACAGTGTACAAATGGAATATCTGTAATGGACTGGGCTGGAATCCATCTTGTATCTGCTACCTGAAAAAATGACAGCCCATTAGAAACACGCTCTCTACTTTTGGTGCCCAGTCAAGTCTCTGTTAGCAAGTAAGTTGGCTTCAATTTTGAGGGCTCAGCTTAGGTGTTCATTAATTGCAAGG
>NW_011190651.1:0-1086 GCF_000146605.3 Meleagris gallopavo | reverse complement strand
TATAATTGGGATTAAACATTGACACTAAAAAAAATTGCTTCAACATTCTGTGCAGAGCAGGACAAAATGAGAAGATAAAATTTATGTTACTGCAATAAATAGCTTCTTTGACTCAGAACCCTCATTTGCTCAAGTTGGTTGGCCAAGTGATGGCACAAGCTCCATGATGTTCTAATTTGTAGAATCTCATAATGGCTTGGCTTGAAAAGGACCTCAAGGATCATCAAGTTACAACCCTATACTGCAGTGTTGCTAGCTACTAGATCAAGCACTAGATCAAGCTGCCCAGGGCCTCATCCAGCCTGGCTTTAAACACCTTCAGGGATGGGGCTTCCACAGCTTCTCTAATCAAATTCTCTAAACAAAACCGGTATTAAAATAAATCTGTGTTTCAACTTGATTTGCAGCAAACTTCAGGGAGTTGATAGGGAGAAAAAGAATGGACTTCTATTTCCCCACCACCACCCGTGAAAATATAAATATGTTTACAGCTTATCCTCCCAGTTTTATTTTTTGTCTTTTAATTTACAAGATGCTGGAAAAACTGATTTCAGCCACTTACTAGAACAGTGGAATTGAAATGAAAGTTGGCTTTCACGTAATGGCTGAAATGGAACTGGATCATATGCTAAATTGTCTTCTGAAATTGGCTATCTTGGAGCTGAAGTGCTCTGTTAATGCAGGAGATGCTTGTGCATTTATCACTTCTGTGGTGGTGTTGGAAGGCACAAATAGTGTCCAGAGTAACCACCTTCTCTCCTTTAACCACAAAATGAAGTACACAGCAACTCACTGCACAGAAGCTTGGTCAGCAATGCTCAGATTCCCTAGAGATCTGTCTTTATATGAAGATAAGGATGACTCACTACTGTATTTTTTATTATCAAGCATACAGGAAGAATATTGCAAGTAGAGTTAAGCATAAATATCTACTTCTCTTTTCAGGCAACCGTTCATAGGAACTATGGAGAAAAAAAATCCATAGCACTTTAGAAGCTAACAGTATTGACACTTTCTGCTCCCCCTCCCCTCACCTTCCCTCTTGCTGTGACAAGAGAGTCATCCTTATCTTCATATAAAGACAGA
>NW_011190650.1:0-1185 GCF_000146605.3 Meleagris gallopavo | reverse complement strand
AAACTGAATATAACTCCAAGTTTGGGTCATTGGTTTCCTGCCCTATGGTATTTGCACTGATTTAGTAGTGCTTTTATGGTGACTTTAAGCACGGGGAAGTGATCAGGTTAGCAGCAATTTGTTTCAGCTGTCTGTATCTGAACTTTCCTTGGGAAGTTTCATTAACAAACCATCACGGTTTAAAAATAGAACTTGACAGAACCTCGTCAGCTTTAATTATGTAATACAACGCATCAAGAAGCTTTTCATTTTATGTTACAATTATTTCAAAACAATTCAAACCGTCTGCTTTTCCATCATGAGGAGAGTCCTGCACTGCTTATATTGGAAATAATCTCTGAAGCTCTGCATGTAGATTACCTGCAGTGCTTCTGTTCTTACATTTAGTAAGCTCCTAAATGAGTTCTCTGTTGTTGCTCTCTGTGTTTGCAGCAGTGAAAAGCAGACTGGAGCAGCTGGAGGACGTGCAGAGCTGTGGATGCACTGCATGACATGGGTGATTTCTCGTTCCCAGAAGCTCACAGCAGGGTGCTTTGCAACACCCAGCTCCATTAGCATTCTGTAGAGGAGAAGATATTTCTTTTTAGTGTGGGTGGAGAGAAACTATAAGTTCTTGATAGGTGTTGTCATCTGGACTGCTGTCTCTGTGGAAACAGTATCAGTAATCCCACCAAAATGTGTTGATGCTTTAAGCACAAAAGAAATAGAAAACCATTTCTTTACTCCTTTATTACTCTAGTGACATGTTAGCAGTCTCTTTAGTAACTGCGTTACGAAGATTTTTCTGTTGGCTTGTTAAATGAACTGTGCTTGGAAACCAGAATTAACTTGCTGAGTTGCCTGTTTGGAAATGTGAAGTATTTATTTCAGGGGCCGGATTAATATTTTCCTTCTGAGTACGTGTGTTTTAAACGTACCTAATATTTTCCTTCTGAGTACGTGTGTTTTAAACGTACCTGTGTGTGTTTGTATACACTGAGTCACAGAAGGGCTGAGGTTGGAGGCATCTCAGGATCCCTCTGCCCCAGCACTGCCCCAGCAGAGCCTTGCAGAGCAGGGCCCAGCCCCACAGACAGATGGCTTTGGGAGAGCTCCAAGGAGGAGACCCCACAGCCTCTGGGCAGCCTGTGCCAGGGCGCCAGGACAGCACAGCAGTGCTGCCTGATGGGCAGAGGGAAATTCTGT
>NW_011190649.1:0-1063 GCF_000146605.3 Meleagris gallopavo | reverse complement strand
GTATACACTGAGTCACAGAAGGGCTGAGGTTGGAGGCATCTCAGGATCCCCTCCTGCCCCCAGCAGTGCCCCAGCAGAGCCTTGCAGAGCAGGGCCCAGCCCCACAGACAGATGGCTTTGGGAGAGCTCCAAGGAGGAGACCCCACAGCCTCTGGGCAGCCTGTGCCAGGGCGCCAGGACAGCACAGCAGTGCTGCCTGACGGGCAGAGGGAAATTCTGTGCTCTGGGTTGTGCCCAGTATTGGAACCTTCTTACTTTGAAGTTCAGGTGCAGCTTTATATGCAGTTCTGTTTCTTCATAACCTATTGGTATTCTGAGTACTTCAGGATTTAACACTTGGATTTTTCATCTCTTCTTCCAATAACACTTCTTTCAGCCCTGTCCTAACTGCAAGTGTGATTCTGTATTTATTATTCCACTGTTTCTTCTTGGGCTCTCAGTAAAATAGTAAGGCGGACACATGAAACAAACCCACTACTTGCAAAGATATACTGATTTTTATTATTACTATTTTTTAAATTTAATAAACAATGGTCATCGTATAACCTTATATTTAGGCATCTGGGCGATATGGTAGAACAAAACTACTGAATGTTGGGGAAATCCACAGCCATGAGAAACAGCAGTAACATTGGCAAACCAGTCAAATAAGCCTCGGAAAGGTTGCGGCTGAAGGACACCACTGCTGGATAGATAGATGAAGATATATTCTTCAACTCAAGAAGGAAACAGAGGATGCATTGTTGTATGGGATGATTAGATGACTGACTAATGAGCCTTGAGGTGCAAGGAAATTGGCTACAAAAGCAATTAAATAAGTCCCTGATGTTCTAATGTACTCTGTGTAAGTACTAAACTCTTGCTATGCTTAGTTTTCTTCATAGTATACCACTAAATGTTTGTAAACATACTCTAAAAGTAAGTTAGAGATATCAATGTTTGTTATTTTAATGTCAAGGCAGATCAGGAGGTATTACTTGGGGGCCAATCTGGTTAAGTCTTAGGCCAATTCTGATAACATGAAAGGTACAAGGATCTCACCTGTTTTTGCACTGGCACGGGG
>NW_011190648.1:0-516 GCF_000146605.3 Meleagris gallopavo | reverse complement strand
TTTCCTCAGTCAGTCATTTGGTATTTGAAAGCCGTACCTGCAGCAGTAGTAGCATACTGCAATGTTAAATCCCCAAACTTCCTAATCGCCTTACTTCCGCAGCTCCCCATCACCACCCCTCCTGTCTGATCTCCCAGGCCTCCCAGGAGCGAACGCCCAGCTCTCTGTGGGTGGGGTAACGGCAGCTCGCAGCACCCAGGTGTCCCCCGCAGCACACAGGCCCGGCCTGCACTGCCACAGCCCAGCTGTGCCACACAGCGAGCAACGTGCTGATAAGGAGAAATGAAAAGGAAGCCTTGAGTCCCATTGTCAGCAATCCATTTCCTTCATTTCTTTCCTGAAGCTGCAACTTCAATCCATTTATACTAATAGAAGAGACTACAATTTCACATCACATATGCAAAAAAAATATATATATACATATCACACCTCTAAGACTGAAGGGAGACAGTCAACTCATCTCTGACTGTAACCACAAGGCTCATCAACCATTTTGGCTTTCCAGCTACACCATTT
>NW_011190647.1:0-2328 GCF_000146605.3 Meleagris gallopavo | reverse complement strand
TTCAATTAACAGTTGGTCCCCAGGCTAACAGCCTGCTGATTCACTCACACGGCCATACAGCTGATGCTTCATAAAGTCTCTGTGTTAATCTAATCCCTAAATAGCTCTGGTCTCCATCACAGTCGCAGCGGCGATTTCGGTTCCAAATTGTAATTTTATTCTCGTTGCCTCTGAAAAGTCAATAGGTTCCCGGAGGCGTTGCCTGCCCGTCGGATGGAAAAGGGCTATTGTACACCCAATTTAACATGCCCTTCGGTATGGACAGGGCATGACCCAAAGCTGCAGAAGTCAGAGAGGCTTTCCGAGAGCTCAGAGTGGGCTTTTGGAGCAGGGCTGTCTCAGGCTATTCTCAGTTTCTGTCTATATATTTAGATGGGATTCTGTGCCTGTATTAGGGCCTTCCACTGCTTCTCATAACCAGAGTAGCTGAGCAACTCTGCATTCTTTGCATCCTTGCCCAAATTTGCACTTTTATTCCCGGAAGCCACGCTGAAGTGCAGAGCTGGTGTGAAGGGAATGAGTTTGCAGATTTTGCTGTGAGCTGGCTGCCTGGTGGCATTGTACGCTAAAATAACCAAAACTCCAGCCTATTTTTAGAACTAGAGCATTCTCAAAAGCTTCCTGCCTTCATAATTTTTTTTCCCCCTATTGTTCACTACTTTGGGCTGCACTGTTGCTCCAGGCTTAGCCCCAAAAGCATAACTGACCCAGAGAAGGGATTTTTGGTTTCTGTGACATCGGCTCTTGTATTACACTGTTGCACCCACAACACACCTAGCTGTCTGATAATTGCTGCTAATCAGCTAGTCTCCATTGCAAATCTTGAGGAGATCTTTTCTACCGTGGATGCAGCTGTGGTATTTCATTGAACCATAGAATTAATAGCGTTGGAAAAGACCCCTAAGATCAACAAGTCCATCCAACCCATCCCCACCATGCCCACTAACCATGGCCCTCAGTGCCACATCCCCATGGTTCTTGAACACCTCCAGGGAAGGTGACTCCACCCGAACTCTAGTTTCAAAGCAAAACCTTTCTTCTTGCCTGCACTTTCTGGAAAAGATTTGAGCGATTTTCACAAATTGCTCCTTTTTCTCTCATTAGTGCTATCTGGTAAGCATAGCTCTGAAAACCTTTAAAATAATACCTGCAAATAGCTCTCCTCCACCGCTGGGAGTTCTCCATAAGAAGAGACCATCTCAGCTGGGAAGTCAGGAGCTTTCTGCTACAAAACTGCTAAAAGCTCTTCAAGATTTGGTGAGCTCTTTGGGTTAGCTGCTCAGTAGGATACACTGGTCACCACAGAGCACTTCTCTGGATCTGAGGCTGACTGGGCATTAATGAGAGCTTCTTCTATGACTCCATGATGCTGTAGACCCATTGCTGTCCCATCTTGTAGACAGTTCCATCACACATCATAGCATCATTTATCTGCAACATTGGAGATTTCAAAGAATTGCCACCAGCTCAAAAGCAATGAAGTGAAGGATGGGGAATGTTTGGGAGGGACGGAGAGTAAGACTTCACCAACAAATTGGCAAAAAGGCGGAAGAAGGAGGATAAAAGTGGTCAAGTCTATCCAGTCGTTAACCCACCTTTCTGAACAGCACAGGTTGGTTTCCGTGTTCTCAGCCTTTGTCCATCCGTGTCTTCAATGTCACAAGAGATTAAGCTTCAAATTATGTGTATAACGTGTCCAGCCAGGTCTTAAATATTTAGAACTGAAGCGAGCTGTTGGTGAATGGCTGGATGGTGCCGTGGTGACACCCAGCAGGTCCCGTCGGTAGGAAGGCAGCTGGCAGGAAACAGGCCCCTTCCTCAGGGTATGAAGAGATATTTCCTTGAGCACAGGGATTAACAAAGCCTGGTTTCCCACAGATTTGTGTAGTGTGGGCAATTGTTAATTGCTGGGGAAGCTTTTCCCACAACTGGGGCTTTTGACATCTTCCTTCTCTCCTTTCCCCCATGTTTCCCCTGGAGCTCTGCTGTCCAGCGTGGAGTGCTCAGGTTCCGTAGGTTTGGAGTGGTTTGTAGGGTTGTCTTTCAACAGCTATCTTTGCTTGCAACTTACTGTCCCCAAATTTGGGGTGGTGGGGAACTCCGTCATACACAGCTGAAAGTGTACAGGGAATTAAAATGATCAGAAATGTGCACGTGCCCATGCATATGCAGTGTTTGTAGAAAAGTCACCTTGTTAAATCAGACTAAAATTACCAAGGATGGATTTGAAAATCACGGCAGGCTTTATGAACTTCATTGTTTTTTTATTAACTTAGTGGTTGGGGAATTTTCCTTTGTTTTCATTTTATTCTTAGGGGGAGTATTGCT
>NW_011190646.1:0-692 GCF_000146605.3 Meleagris gallopavo | reverse complement strand
ATTGATAGCAAGCAGTGAGTTTGCTCCTTCCTTTTACAATACCACAAAATCAAGGTGCAGACTCCTACAAATTTAATATGAATTCTGCACGGTGGAAACGCTAAGTGCTCCAAACACTTTCTGTTAGCAAATACCCTGCTCACCAGTGAACGTGGGGCAGCTGTAACCATTGGTTCAGCTGCTTTTTCACAATACGCAATGGTGTATTCTTGCAGGCATCCCTGTCAGCTCCCATTAACTCACACACTTCATTCTACTCTCAAGGCACCATTCCTCCACTCAGACTCCTGGAAGAGCTTGCAAAAGCAGGACAACCACATCAAAGTCAGGACGTAGTCAGAAGCTAATCTGCTACACAGTGGGCAACAAACAACCTTTCTCCCCAAGCACAAGCAGACAGCATGCCTAAAGGAAGGGCTTTTTGGCCTGGAAACTATTTGCGGGGCTTAGAGCTATGTGCGGACATTCATATGTGGTGCAACAAGAGAACTGCCCCCTGGCACAGCAGCAATCCATTTACAACCATCTACTGCCCATGGTGTCCTGAAACCCATTTTTGTAATAGGCTAACTTACAAGCACCTGAGGATGAGTAAGAGTCAGCTTGTGACGTACTGGATGCTGAAGGTTGCGAGTTGCTGCACTTCTGTTATTTAGATATTCCAGAGTTCCTGCATCTTCCAGGGTTCAGCT
>NW_011190645.1:0-468 GCF_000146605.3 Meleagris gallopavo | reverse complement strand
CCTTGAACACAAACATAACCAAACAAATATTTCAAGGAAGGTTTCAACAAAAGCTCTTACCTCCCTAAATCTGCCTGCAGACAGAAGTGCTGTCATGGTTTCATGATTTTCATTATCAGTATTCCACATCATAACATCATGCAATGCACTGGGGGTTTGACTGCTGATGCTCAAGTTCCGGGTGCCTGTCCAGAGGAGAAGAAGAGCTACGTTTCCCAGGGGGCTTTGTGGTCAGCGAGGAGATAGAACTCCCAGCAAGGTCACCTGATTCTCTCTTCTTTGCCTGCACTGCTTCGCTTGCGCTTCTCTGCCTGCGCTTCTCTGCCTGCGCTTCTCATCTCAGCGTTGTGGTAAGGCCGATCCACCATCAATTTCACATTCTCTCTCCTTATAAAATTCTGTTGATACCATATTTAGTAAATTACTTTGTTTTACCTCAGATTGTTGCCACTGTTTTCAATTATTTCG
>NW_011190644.1:0-1120 GCF_000146605.3 Meleagris gallopavo | reverse complement strand
CTCATAGGAGGGGTGTTTCATCCCCTGGATCATTTTTGTGGCCTTCCTCTGAATGCACTCCAACAAGTCCATGTCTCTATACTTTCCAGTCATGCCAAATGGAGGGACTGGATCCGCCACTGCAGAGGAACCTTGCCTGGCTTCTGCCCCTGGGAAGCCCAGCTCCAACAAAGAATTCCTTTGGGCTATGGTTGCAAGGTTTGTTTTCTTACTGATTCCAAGCAGTGCTACCAAAAAGACTTTGTTTTGCATTTCAGCCTCCTGACAAGTAGAAACATTACCCTATTGAAGAGGCTGTCTTGGTGTTAATTGACAAGAGCTATATTTAAAAGTTTTTATGTTAGTAGCGTGTTTTTAGATTATCAAAGGAAAATATAAGAAGCGCAGATACTTCTAGGTGTGATTTTTACATTGCTTCCCTAGAAAAAGCAGGGATTACTTGCACTTCAGGTAAAAAGGCCTTTTGCTCTCACAAAAAGAAGAGGCCTGCACCTCTCAGTCAGGTGCACAAAGAGAAAGAAGGATGCGGCTGCCAGGGGCAGGTGAATAGGAATGCAGAGGGAAGAGCCTGCCCTGTGTGTGGGGAAAGCCTTGAGGGGAGCCAGGCTGGAGTCCTGCCCTCCCCACAGCCCGCACCTGCCGTGTTGTGGCGCATCAGGAGTCTGCTGCCCTCCCACAGAAAGAAGGCCCTGTGCTGCCAGGCCGCCATGATGTGCTGTGGCATGGCTGGCCCTCAGGACTGGAGCAGATATGCAGTACTGCCACGACCATCTTTGGTGGCTCTGATCAGGAGACTGAGCCTCTCTCAGCATCCTGTACACTGAGGTGATATTTCTTTCCCAGTGGGTGCCAGAAGGAAAATATATTCATGCTTGCAAGGGGTTTCATGCTGCACTTGAATAGGATGTGATTATTTCAACTATTAATTACAGTTATTTGTTTGGAAGCTTTCCAGTGTGCCAACGAAGTTTCGGAAGTAACTATAACAACAAAAAAGATTTTTTAATCTGGATTTTTTTTACAGAGCTTTGAAAGGAACTCTTTTAAAGAGCCTCCAACAGTATGAGCAAGCAGACTAACGTTTGCCTTTCCAATCATGTACATTCGGAGAGTACAAGGA
>NW_011190643.1:0-1975 GCF_000146605.3 Meleagris gallopavo | reverse complement strand
CCTGCCCTGTGTGTGGGGAAAGCCTTGAGGGGAGCCAGGCTGGAGTCCTGCCCTCCCCACAGCCCGCACCTGCCGTGTTGTGGCGCATCAGGAGTCTGCTGCCCTCCCACAGAAAGAAGGCCCTGTGCTGCCAGGCCGCCATGATGTGCTGTGGCATGGCTGGCCCTCAGGACTGGAGCAGATATGCAGTACTGCCACGACCATCTTTGGTGGCTCTGATCAGGAGACTGAGCCTCTCTCAGCATCCTGTACACTGAGGTGATATTTCTTTCCCAGTGGGTGCCAGAAGGAAAATATATTCATGCTTGCAAGGGGTTTCATGCTGCACTTGAATAGGATGTGATTATTTCAACTATTAATTACAGTTATTTGTTTGGAAGCTTTCCAGTGTGCCAACGAAGTTTCGGAAGTAACTATAACAACAAAAAAGATTTTTTAATCTGGATTTTTTTTACAGAGCTTTGAAAGGAACTCTTTTAAAGAGCCTCCAACAGTATGAGCAAGCAGACTAACGTTTGCCTTTCCAATCATGTACATTCGGAGAGTACAAGGAAAAGATGAGACAGGACAGGAAGGAGAGGACCTGGAGGAAAGCCTAGAACAAACACCGGAGGAGCGTGTACTGTATGTGTCCTTCTTTCATTTCATTACTTACTATTTATTTTTGTCAGAAATAAGGTGAAGCTGGGACTAAGGAAGAATTTTCAGGCTCAGCTAAGGCTTACACACAGGCTTCTGAGACAACAAGCTTTTCAGATGCCTGTGAGGTCATTTTGTATGCAGACTCACACTGGCAGGGAAGGTGGGCAAGTGCTTAGAGCCTGGTACTCGAAGCTAAGTATAGCAAAAGTTTCCCAAGCATCTGCATTGTGTGTCACACAGAGGCTGCAGTTTAACAGGCAGCTGGGAAGCACAGCAAGGTAGAATTGCTCTCGTCTGCAGTCTATGAGTTGATGCAATTGTATCTGATATGAAAATTTGTCTTGCTGAGAGCAAATGTGTCCATAAAACAACTGTCAAACGTGCATCATTCAAAAAATGACATCTCTAGCTGTTAGCAATAACTGTCGGAACCACACAATGGTTATGAAACTCCAGGCTTCCAAAAGTACATGGCTTATTGTTTGGATAAGGTAAAAATGCAGTAATATTTTTAAGGCATTCTTTCACAATTTTCTTTGTACCTCATACAGTCAATTTTTAGTGAAGTTGAGAGAGGTATAACCTGAAAATTAGAAACAGTGACAAGGAAAGATGTTAAAATTCTGGCCAAGCTCTGCTTTTCTTCTGCCAGGAACCAGTGAGACTACTTCATGTTCATATGTAAATTTACATACTTTATTATGCCTGGTACATGAATATAAACATAACATTTGCAAAGAGTCACATGGTTGTTGAATTGTACCTGCTTGCAAGATGTAACCATTTGCTCAATAGAGCAACTTGATGCTTGGAATCACTAGCAACAAAAAAATCAATAGATTCTTCATCCAATATGCTTCTTCCTAGGACTCTCTGATATGGATAGAACTGTTCCCTGTTACTTTCCTATAACTTTCATGTTACTTCCTACATTCTATAATGATACACCTGTTTGAAATGAAAAAAGTGTTTGACTTAGAGAACAGACTTATCAGAAATTATAATAGCTTAATCATTCAGTAGAGATTCATTAATCTTTTTTTTTTCTTTTAAGTGGTCCTACATAGTTTTAAAGATAAGCATTTGTAGCAGTTAAATTGAATACTCTATTTGCCCATGGTTTTTTGTTGTTGTTTTTTTTTTTCCTGACTGCGAAAATGCCATAACAACATGAGTGAGCTATTTAGCCACAAATCCATCAGAAGCTTGAAGATGTTTGGTCTAAAAACAGACGTTTTAGCAGTGCAAGACAGGAATAGGGACTCCATAATAGCTGAAAACAGTTCTTCATTTTCCCACTGCCTCCTGAGATTTTGTTCCTATCTGTTTTCAG
>NW_011190642.1:0-356 GCF_000146605.3 Meleagris gallopavo | reverse complement strand
GAATGCATCAGTTACAACAGAAGGACATCATAAAGAAGTAGAAACAATGGTCAAGGAAGCACATCTGAAGTATTGTGTGGAGAACCTGGCTGCCCTCCCACATAAATAGTTCTCACACAGATATTCATTCATTTCAGACCCGTGTAATTCGAGTGATTACTTCAATGGGGACTCAGCAGTTTTACACGTAAGCGGGGTGTACAATTTCATATTCAGTAACTGCACAGATTGGGATGGCACGTGTATTTAAACTTTGAGTTGTATATTTGAGTTGTGTATTTGAGTTGTATAATTACATTTAAAAATAACGTTTAGGATGATCCAGTATTTGCAAATTTTCATTACTACTTTTTTTT
>NW_011190641.1:0-581 GCF_000146605.3 Meleagris gallopavo | reverse complement strand
TCCAGCAGATGTAAATGAATCCAATGACTCCCATTGGTTGAAAAGGCATACAGAACTTTAGTGTTTGGAACAGCATTTGAAGGCGTAATGCTGTGGCAGGTTTTCATGGTATTTTTGTGTGCTTTTTTTTTTTTCCTTTTTTCTTTTCGATGTTCCTGTTTTGTTCTGCTTAGTTGTTTAGTGAGGGAGCTTGTTAGTTTTCTTTCTTCTTGCATGGGTTACAGATGGAGGATTTCTTCTTCAAGAGAAAAGTTTTGTAATAATGAATCTGAAGAACAGGTGGGCAGTAAACTAACATGCCCAACTGCTGTGGAAGTGTATCTGATTCTGAGTGCATTACCTCTATTTTTTTTTCCAAGACTGAAATGGAGCTGCATAGTCACTCCATTGTGAGCAGACAGGGAACCCATGAGGAACTTCCTCTTCCTGCAGAAATAAAGGTAAGATTTATTTTCCATACCACTCTTAAGTTACCAAGCTTGAACATCACTCCTAGCCTGTTTGGAAAATGCCCCTCATTGTGGGTTCTTCGTTAGATGAAAGTACATGCCTGCTTCTCTCAGCAGGCAGAAGCTGGCCAC
>NW_011190640.1:0-624 GCF_000146605.3 Meleagris gallopavo | reverse complement strand
GCACTACATGATGTTATGATATGGAATACCAATAACCTAAAATCATAAAACCATGACAGTACAGAACTCTAGTCAAGATTAGAACAGTGACATCTTTCCATTGCTACACGAGAACACAACTTGTTTTGAATTTATCTTGCATCCTTTTACCTATTTCTTTGCCACAGGCTGTTTTAGTAATTTAGGGAACATTTTTTACTTGATATTATTTTTTAGAGTGAAAAATAAATACTGAAAACCATTTAGTCCCATATTAATAAAATCCTCTTTTCATGGTTTACTCCCTGCTAATTGATTTGGTAAGGATTTAAAATTGCTTATGCTAAAGAATTTTTCCATAAAAATAAAGTTTATAAAAATTTCTAAATTCAGCTCATCACCTTTTTGATTTGATCAATTTTGAACCCTTTTTTTCAGTAGGTTTTTACAATGCTAAAATCTCTTTGTTGTTTTCAGTTAATTCATGGAATGTCTGTACATATGTTTTTAAATGAAATACACACAGGAAGAAATTGAGTTATGAAGAACCATACATAACATCATAGGCCCATAGCAAATGGGTCGATTGTCAAGAATTATTTTCCTTCTCCAAAACTGCTAATAATGTCTTGTCTTTCCACTTTT
>NW_011190639.1:0-548 GCF_000146605.3 Meleagris gallopavo | reverse complement strand
CCTACAGGGCTCCTCCGGCCTCCTGGCTGGATCTCTGCCGGTGCCTCCACCGTGAGGCTCCCCCGGAGCGGGTTCACCTCCCCTGCCGGGGGGCCGTCTCTGCCTGAGTCTGAGCGCTGCGGGGCCGCTCCTACCCCGTACCGGCCCTGAATCCGCTGTCCCGCAGAGCATGGAGCCTGCAGGGGACGTGGAGCGGCTCCTGATCCAGTTCCGCGATGAGTCCGGCGAGCCGCTGGGCTCCCCCTTCGACGTGCCCGTCAGCATCACCCCGGACAAGCTGCAGCTGGTGTGCAACGCCCTCCTGCAGCAGGTGAGGCTGCCGGGCCCGGGGCGAACTTAGCTCCTGGTGCCCGGAGCCCTGCCACCTCTCCCGCAATTTCACCTCTAGGATGAGCCGGTGCCTTTGGCCTTCTTCTTCCACGATGCCGAGATCGTCGTTTCGCTGGAGAAGACCTTGGCAGGGCAGGCAGTGGAGACAGAGAAGGTTCTCGACATCATCTACCAGCCGCAGGCCGTGTTCAGGGTGCGGGCGGTGACGCGCTGCACCA
>NW_011190638.1:0-630 GCF_000146605.3 Meleagris gallopavo | reverse complement strand
CCCGGAGCCCTGCCACCTCTCCCGCAATTTCACCTCTAGGATGAGCCGGTGCCTTTGGCCTTCTTCTTCCACGATGCCGAGATCGTCGTTTCGCTGGAGAAGACCTTGGCAGGGCAGGCAGTGGAGACAGAGAAGGTTCTCGACATCATCTACCAGCCGCAGGCCGTGTTCAGGGTGCGGGCGGTGACGCGCTGCACCAGCTCCCTGGAGGGACACACCGAGGCCGTCATCTCCGTCGCCTTCAGCCCCACGGGAAAGTACGAGGCTCGGCTGCGGATGGGGCACGTCTCCATGGAGCAGCCACCAGGGCCCCGTGCTGATCCTGCTGTCCCTCCTGTCCCAGGTACCTGGCGAGCGGCTCTGGGGATACCACAGTCCGCTTCTGGGACCTCAGCACGGAGACGCCGCAGTTCACAGCCAAAGGTGGGTGCAGGGTGTCCTGGGAGGGCAGCTCCTCCCCAGTCGCACTCAAACAGGGCAGACCTTGTGTGCTGTGTGGGCTGGGACTGTCCTCCGAGGAATGGAGCAGCTCTTTTGCACTGAGTTGAGGAAAAGGAGGAAGAAGGTCTGGGCCAGGAGCGACATAAAGGGTTTGCCCTGCTCTGTCCCACTGTTGTGGCTGCTGCATCC
>NW_011190637.1:0-465 GCF_000146605.3 Meleagris gallopavo | reverse complement strand
CACCGCCTCTCGCACGCCCGGCGCCTCGTAGCCCTGATCGAAGTAGGGCAGCGCGTCCACCACCACGTCTCCCGCTACCAACCCCGGTCCCGCCATGATGCGCACGACTACCGCGCATGCGCCCACCCTCAGACAGAGCAGCGCTTCGCACTGCGCCTGCGCGCACGGCCCGGACCCGCCCCCGCCCCGCCCAGAGAGGAGAGGACACGGGTGGTTGGTTGCGGCACTGCTGCTTATTATGGCGGCCCGGCACGGTCGCCTCAGCTGTGGTGGAAGCTGTGAGTCCGGCTCCGGGCAGGGGTTAGTTCAACACCCGCTTCCTCGCAGCTCTCTGCCGTTCTACGGCAGCGCACGTTCATTTCTTCTGGAGAAATTTCATCTTACTTCCTAGAGGGAAAAAAACAAACAAAACAACACGGTCAGGATTTGGAGACACATCAGGGTCAGCTGGCCAAGGAGCTTCTG
>NW_011190636.1:0-11125 GCF_000146605.3 Meleagris gallopavo | reverse complement strand
TGGGCTCGTGAGATGAACTCCTGATGGAGCAGATCTCCAGAGAGATCCTTCCCTACTGGCAGTCAGCTCTTAAATGGGTCTAGGAGAGATGGAGCCAGGCTCCACCCCTTCCTGCAGCACAGGTGAATTGCCTTCACCTGTGCTCCCGTGGCTGACTCATTGCTCGCCTCAGGGGATCAATCAAAGGTTCAGGCTGTGATTCAGCAGCCCCATACATATGAGGTACCCCAAAACATTGAGACCCCACTCAGAGAAGCCAGTGAGTTCAGATGCCAGGGGAGACAGTCGCAGTGAGGTACCTCTTTTGATTGATCTTTTTGGTTGACTGCTCAAAATCTTCCCAACTCTCTTTCAGGTGCCTGGTATTTCTTTGGACCATGGTCCCCTTTTCTCTATATCAAAACTGTCACAGACAGATAGGCCTGACTAAGAGAGACAGAAAACTGCAGCTACTTTACCATACAGTTTGCTATTAATCAACAGTAGTACCCCTCAACTCTCCATCTGCTCCACCATGAAGCCACTGTCTCTGGTTTTGGATTCTTGGGCAGGCAGACACCACAGGCTGAACCTTGAACGGCACCACATGTGCACTCTAGAATTATCTTCACCTGCAGTACTAAAGATAACTCTATAAATTAAAATTGGAAAATGAGTTAAATGTTTTCAAATATAAAAATAGTAACTCCAAACTTGCAGTGACAGATGAGAGCTAAAAATTTTAGAATTATTTTCCTCTTTGTACTGAATTAGGATATTGTAAAAGCTACCTTGTAAGAGAAGAGCTAAGAAAAAAAGCAAAAGCAATGAGCTGAGAAAGCAGCTTTGTTTCAGTTTGTCTTCTTTGATTTTATGAGCTCATACCCTCAAAACATTACCAATGTTGGTTTCTTTGAAGGTTAGTAAGTGATTACACCTTGTTTTTCCTGACCGGGGTATTGCATGTGTTTATAAACCAGCCATTTGCAAAACAGATGGTGAATATACAACTTCTATTTTTTTCAGAGGGTTAAGGAAGAAAAAGTACAGTTGACTTTGTTAGAAGTTCCCTGCTAATCTGACATGGGCCTTAAAATACAAAGGAAAGCATAAGATAAAGTAAATCATATGGTTGAGCTATTTCCTTACATTCCAAATCAGGGATGAAGTGATGAAAGAAACTACATTTTAGCCAGATGAAAACAAAAGAAAAAACATTTTGTCTGCCACAGTCCAGTGCATCACCACAGAAGAGTCAAACATCTAGTAAAGAAGAATGGGGAATTCTCAAAAAAAGGTTTTCTAAGCTTCTGAGAGACAAAGGAGCTTATAAATGAATTAACTTGAGACTTTAAAAAATGAACAATTGCTTCTAGTATACAGGAGTCCCTGTAAAACATCTCCAATGCTGAGGAGAGATTGTACATTCAATCCCAAATAGATCAGCATGGCAAATGCAAATTTCTATGAGTCACTGGCCTGAAATGGGAATGGCAGCATCTCTCTAGAAGCGTGGAAATGCTTCCATATCTTTGAAGGTACTTTAAATACATTTTGACATTTCAGCTTGGACTGAGATGACTAAAGAATATGTTACCTGAGTCCACTCCTAAACGACATAGGCAAATGAACAGGACATGACTGTTCAGTATTTGTCAAGATAAAAGAAAGAGACTGTAACCAATTAAGGTATTGCAGTAAAAGGTAACGAAAAAAAATCCAGCATTTTTCTACAGCCCACAGAGAAATTCATTGCCCTATGATGTTGTGAAAACAACAGAATAAACAAGTTCAAAACACAGAATAGATAGAAGAAAAGAAAACTCCACCACAGTCTGTTAAACACAAAGATGTGGCTACAGGCTCTTTTTCAGAAAGAAATACTCATCTACTGCCAAAGACTGGGAATAGACACTGAGGAAAACATTACTCTCTGTTTATCCACTTAAAATAATCTTACCCTAACTGCTACAACCTAATGTCTAGCTAAATAAGCTTTTGGATTAATACAGTACTGCTGCTTTTGTATGTTGGTCAAATTCTTCTTTCCCAACTAAAACATTGCAAAATGATGTCCAAGGCCTAGTAAATCTTAAGGCAGGGCGAGCACTATCAAAAAAGGGAACCAACATAGACAGAAAGCAGCAAAAAATGTGATAGTGAAGGCACTTAGAAAAGTTGCTAACATTAGTGGGACAGAAAGAACTTTGGTATTCACTGGCTGAAAGAGACTTGGAGCACAAAACAATGGTACCAGGTCTGGCTATTCATTTCTACAGAGTCCAGTATTACAGCAGATGTTAATTAAGTTATAAATGTAATGAGATTCTACCAAAGAAATATCAGCCTGCACTATCAGATGCTAAGGACTCTCCAGCTGGGCCAAAAACCACTAACAGTTTATCAGAAGTCAGAATTTGTACTTAGCAGAAATTGCTGTCATCTTTATCATTCTTTGTCTCTTTCTCATTTGGAATTTTACAGGACTTCCATTATATTCAGTAGCTTTGCATGGACTTCCTTTCAAAGGAAGGAAGTCCTTTGGGAGATAATGCCAAAAGTATATTAAAGGGCACTTATAAACAGGAAAAAGCCCAAATTTTTACATGAGCAGATAGTGATAGGACAACATGGAACAGTTTAGAAGTAAAAGAGGTAAGATTTAGGTTAGATAATAGGGAGAAATTCTTTACTCAGAGGGTAGCGAGATGCTGGAACTGGTTGCCCAGAGAAGCATTGAAAGCCAGGTTGGATGGGGCCCTGGGCAGCCTGATCTGGTGGGGGCAACTCTGCTCAGGCATGGGGTTGGAACTAAGTGGTCTTTAAAGTCCCTTCCAAACCAAGCCATTCTATGATTCTGTATCATTGTCCAATGCTGGCATAAAATTACCCATTTATATCACAGGCAAATTCAGATCTTATAGCTAAGCTTATATCTGAAACACATGTATGGCAGCCTAGAGTTTCTCCTCTTTCCACTCACGCTTTCCCTTTTGGTGTCTTAATCCCAAACTATGCTCTCCCTTCTCCTGACCATGAAGGTTACAAAATGGGTCTGTGCTGCTTACCACAGACTGCGTTCCTCGTGTGGAGGACGTAGTTACAGGTGTTATAGTGATAGTACTTGTCACCTTGCTTGCTGCAGGCCGTGAGGACAGGTTGTTCCTGGGTGACCGTAGGACAGTACCAGTGACAACTTCTTTTTCAGCTGCTATGTTCAGTGGTCGGACTGTTATCACAGGACTTGAACCATCTGGTGCAGCACCAGGAGAGCGCTTAAACTGGGAACCCAAGTGGATGTGAATTTTGTTGTCTTCTGTTGTAATAATATTGGCGTTGGTGTTGTATTTACGGATTGGAGATGGGACAGTTTGTTTTTCTGGTGTTACTTTGAAAACAGCCCTTCCCATGGTCATGTCTTGTGACTGTGGAGAAACAGAGATTTCTGCTGGTGCTGCAGATGTTGATACTGTCATAATCTGAATTGGTGATGTGGGTCTGTCGACAAAAGGTACTCTACCTCCCTCTGGAGACTTTTCTCTGGAGAATGTTGTTATAGTGACTGGGGACATGGAACGGTCTGGGCCCAATGGACTTTCACTGCCTTTTCCTTTTGAAGGCATAATATTTGGAGATGGAATGATGGTTATCCGTGGCTTCTGATTTCCCAAAGTAGGAATGACAGTGGTACTTGAAAAAAATTCCTCTGAGGTTGGGCTGGTTATTTCCAAAGTAGCCGTGCTGTTCTCATGGTCTGGTGTCACCCGAATATGAAGAGGCTGACCCTGCTTTGGCGAAAGGACAACTTCCCCAGGATGTGCTGTGCCACTGTGGGCTCGGGCTCCTTTATCTGGGGTTGCCTGAGCCCCAGGTTCTCTCTTTCTCATCCATGGTATCCAAGATTTCCTCATCGCAAGTTCGTTTGCTGCTGGAGGGTATCTCTCAAGCACTGAAGAACGCTCCATGGGCTTTTTCAGACCTACCTGTCGCAGATTGCTCATTATGTGGTTCTCCTCCTGGAAGGATTTCCGTATAAACACAGCTGGAGTTTCTTCTTCTGCTGCTTCACTGCTCACAGCATCTGTTTGCACACCTGTGGATGTCACAGGAACGTCAACCATTCTTCGTCCATTTATGCTGGGCCTCAGGGCACGGCTGTAACGCTTAGAAAGTTCTAACTCTCTCGTTAGATTCAGAACTTCCTGCCCCATGCTCTTGTTTTTATTTTCTTCTTCTATAAACCTTTGCTGCAGAACTGAATAATCCACTTGGAGCTGAGAAAGCTGGTCTTCTTTGTTCATCAGCTCATGGATTTTTTCCTTAAGAGCTTGAACTTCTGCTTTCAAATCTCTGCTTTTAGCCTCTTCCAGACGAAATCTGTGCCTCAACTCTGCCTCCTGGCTTACCGCTTCACCTTTTTCTATTGCTTTGTTTTTGGCAATCTGGAGCTTCATCTCCTCCAGCTGTTGAGACAGTAAGTTAGCTTTATCCTGCTCAGTCCTAAATTTCTGCTCTAGCTGATCATATTCATCTTCTGTCTTCATCAAATCTCCTTCAACCACTTCCAGTTGTTTGAGACGTTTTTTCAGTCTTTCAATTTCAATAGTAAGTTCCTTAATCTTGTTGTCCTCCTGACAACCATGCTCCGGTCCTTTTCTGGCTCGACCTCTTGTAATTTCTCTCTCCACTTCCTCCATACCATCAATTCTTTTCTTTAACAGGTCAAATCGACAGCTTAGTTCTGAGGACTTTTCTTCTTCACTTTTCAGTTTAACAATTAACTCATCCCTTTCTTTTGTCAAAACAGACACCTTTTCCTCCATTTCTGATTTCAGTTTCAAAAATTTCTTACTTTCTTCTATCAGTTTCTCTGTTACATCCATAACTTTCCCTTGTTCAACTTTAAAATTCTTGTTTAAACCCTCAACTCTTTTTTCTTCCTGTTTTATTTTTTCCATCATATTTTTCCGTTCATCAACCAACATTACGGTAAATGACTTCAGCTTTGTTAGGTCATCTTTTAAGCTTATTTCAGCTTTTTCCAACTTACTTTCTGATGCCTCAAGGTCTTTCACTCGAGTCTTCACCAGTTCCAATTCATTTATCAAATCCTTAGTTAAATTCTTCTCTTTCTCCAAGTTTAAGTGTAGCTGAGTGCATTCAGACTTACTTTTACTGAAAGCCTCTTCCAGTTTCTCTAGTTCTGACATTCTCTTCTGCAACTTTTCCACTTCAAGTTTCAACTCTTTGTTATGGTGCTCTTCCTCTTGCAGTTTATTTTTCAGCTCTTTACACTGGGATTCGGTTTTTGTGATCTCTTCATCTTTTCCCTCCATTTCAAGTACACGCTTGCGGAGGTTTTCAACTTCTGCCATTAAACTAGAGTTCCCACATTCCCCTTTTGCTATTTTATCTCTTAGTTCCTGAAGTTCCTCCTCAGCTTTTTGAAGACTTCTGTTTGTTTCCTCTAGCTCCTCTATTCTGCGAGTCAACCCAACCAACTTGAGCCTTAGCTGTCTATTATGTGACTCTTGATTAGCCAGTTTAGCAGTCATCTCCTCATGTTCTTGAGAAAATGACGAAGTTTTGTGTTCAAGTTCTGTTTCTAACCGCATCAGTTTTTGTCCATCTTCTTTTGTTTTTGCAGTAACAATTTTAAGCTTTTCTTCTTCTTCCTTTAGTTTTTGATTTAAATCTTGTATTTTCTGGCTTTGTTGATCAAGTTGTTCAATATGCATTTGTCTTTCATCCACCAGCATGAGTGCAAATGATTTGAGCTTGACTAGTTCTTCTCTTAGTTTATTGAGTCTCTTTGTGTGTTCTTTCTCCTTCCGGGCTTGATAGATCTTCTCCTGCTCAAGAAGTTTCTTCAATCTGAAACAAGTTAGAACAAAAGTATTAAACTACAATATACGTGTATTTGGTGCATTTCTCAATTTGCTGTAATTCTCTATTTTTAATTCACTTTCAGCAAGATTCTTTTTATACCCATTAATAATCTCTGTCACCTTTCAGCATGTAACAATCTACCACATTTACATTCCGCAGCCAAAATATCTTAAATTAGAAAATTAACTGAAAACTATAGCAAATCATCCTGAATTCAGACACTGAAATTTTATACATGTCTAGATAGGAGAGACATCAGTTTTTAATTCCTTTGCATTTATTTCTCATTTAGGATGACGTTGATAAGGATGTAACATATCCTATCAGGATAGATATTGTCTACTCACCAATCCATTTATACTGACTTTTTTTTGCATGATGGTTTCCTCATAAATGTCTTACATATATAAAAGTGTGAAAATAAGATAAAAAAGGAAAACTAATTGCTATATGTAACCATACACAAATGCTTATAAATGCTAATTATAAATATACCAGCTGGACACAAGATTATGCTAGCACATGACTGATAACCATCTGGGCATCACAAGCATAAGAAATTAGCAGTAAGAGAAATTTGCCAGCACAGTGATAACGGATGTCAAAAGGTTTGTTCTCCTTGTCACACTGCCATTTACAGTAGCAGATGTTGTTGACTGCAAGAGTTATCAAACCTTTGGCTACAACTAACCTCAAATGTATTTTCAAGAAATATAAAAGCACAAATCAGATCTATCCTCAGAAAGATGATACAGACCTACATTTTCCAGCATGGAAAGTTGCATTATCCGTTACCCATGCAACATTTCAATAGGGAAATGAAGCACACTTCCTAGTTTATATCTATTCATATTGAAGATACACTGACATGAAAAATAAATAGAGTTACAAGAACAGAAGGATATATTCCTTACTAGTGCATTAATGCAAAAGCAGTATGATTTTAAAAAGAAGACAGATATGTATGGTGAATTTACTGTGAAATGACACATTTTTCAAACCACTGTCAAAGCACCAACTTTGGTAAAGAAGTGTAATGTAATGATTCAAATCCACTTGCTTTGCTCACCCATTCATGAAACAAATTTCTTTGTAACTGCAACACACAGTGAAGTGGTAACAGCAGAGCAATTCACCACCCAGTTTCAGTCGTAGCAACTGAAACCCCCGAGTTTCAGCAAAGACCAACTTTATCAGCAGTGTTGTCTGAACTCCTGCCCTGTAAGTGGTAGTGGGTGAAGCACGGGTACATATTCCCCTCTGCTGCCCCAGGAATGAAGTGCTGCAGAGAGCTCTGGGACACAATATGGTGCACCAGGGATATCTCCTGAGCCCTCACCTGAACTCTAAGCTCATAAAGCCAACCAGCTGTTAATGTTTCACTCCTCATCCCTCAGGGACCAGAGGGAACAGGAACTGGAATGAAAAGCTATGAGAAAAGAGAAGGAAGCCAGAAAGCAGAACATGATACAGTAGGTAGGGAAGGATAGGGCTGAAGAATGCATTTGAAAACAAATCAGATAGGATGTGGGAGTAAGAGAATAGTAGGAACCAGCAGGAGAGTGAAAAACAAACAAACCTTGCAGCCAACCTTACTGGGTCACAAAAAAATCTCTTTAGTTTTGGCAGCTCTTTGGAAAGGACTGAAAAGACATGCTGGTCTATGTATGCCTCATTATGGGTCACGTTGGAGTATCAAAAACTAAAAAAACCTGCTGCTATTCACAAAGCACTCACTTTTCACACTCAAGGACAAACTTTATTAGCATGCAGTATATTCCCTAGCTACTTTATCACACTGCTTTATGCAAAAGTCTCTGCCAAGAACTCTCCCTATCTCTCCCAGGCTACATTTTTAAAGAAGGACACATTCTCTCACAAAATACTTTTTGCCATAACAGAACAGTGGGAGCTAGCCTCGTGGGGCTCTGAGCAACCCATCTCCCAGTCATTAACTTATAAATGAGAATATGAGATCTCAAGAAAAGAGAAAATTCGAAGGTCGACCCTATCAATTAAAACAAACAAACAAAACAACCAACCAAACAAACAAACAGAAGACAGCTTTGTTTTCTTTTTGAAGATTTTCCCATTTGAAAGCCTATCTCAGATGATTGCCTATGATTCTGAATTGCCAGGCTGTTCATAGAGAATGTGTGTGATTTTACCTAGCAGTACAGGCAGCCAGGATGCTATGCAGAGTGCAGAGCAACTCACTGCCCCACAGTTATCTGTGAGCCTATAGGGCTGAGAAAGCACATCCTGGGAAAACAAAAGAAATACCTGTTTGTTAATCTGAGACAAAGAAATGCCAGGGATGAGGCTGAGCAACACAAGAAGAAAGCACATCAGCACTGTCACCATGTTGTGCCTATCAGGAGGTTCAGAAGTGTTGAATAACTGGATCTGCAGTGCTGGGAAAAGCAAAAATGAACTATCATAGCTGTGACAATACAACCTGGTAACAGAGCTTACACGTGCATATTGAACAGGGTAGGAAGCACCATGGAGTATTTTATGTGCCTCAGCTTTTAGAAGTAGAATCAGACTGCACAGGGTCTGACAAGAGAGCTTTCACAGAAGCCTGATGCTTGATGAGGCTTCTCTTTTCCACATCCAGGAGAACTACTTCTTTAAGGGATGGATGGAGCACATCCACATCTGCACAGGTGCCAAATGAATCAACAAAATCTGTGCATTTTCAGTGTTATTTCTAGCCACTAAAAATAATGCTGAGTTGAAGCTTGCTCCTGCTTTTCTGTCTCCTGTCTAACTCTTATACCTCAGCAGCTAAACCAGAAATTCAGCAGGACTGCAAAGTGGTATTGCCTCATCCTCACCCTCACAAACGGTTTGTTATCGGGCTTCTCATCTCACTGCTGCTGCTGTTTGCTAAGTGACATCGGCCTGCATGGGCTCTGCTAAAGGCTGAGAGCACTGCAGAGACTCTTAATGTGTCATCTAGAGCATTAACTGCATTCCAGGTTGTCAGGAGGTTGAAAGCACCTGCATTTAGAGTCAAAACAAGCAAAAAGGAAAAGAGAGGGAGAAAAAAAAACAACCTCACAACACTTCAATAATGAAATGTGAGCTAGTACCAATAATGACAAGACCATAGTTTGGCACTCTGAGCCCAGTCCCTGCATTTGCTGTCTTGGTTTGCTTATCTTTTTTTAGAGATGAGGAGAAATATTTGGATAAAGTTATATAATCTACAACCATCAGTATCAGTCTCATGGGCTGAGCATCCAGTCTACAGTGGGAATGAAGGCAGGTCTGCTTAGTGCCTTGTGACGGCAGATCCTAACTGCTGCTTGTCAGTGGAAAGCACTGATGAGATCAGCATAGCACCTTCCTTTCCCCACAAGTTTCTCAACTCTTTACAAGGGTAGATAATGGCAGGACAAGGGGCAATGGTTTTAAATTGAAGGAGGGAAGCTTTAGGTTGGATGTCAAGGGGAAGTTCTTTACAGAGAGAGTGGTGAGGTGCTGGAACAGGCTGCCCAGAAAGGTTGTGGATGCTCCATTCCTGGAGGTGTTCAAGTCCAGGTTGGATGGGGTCCTGGGCAGCCTGGTCTAGTATTAAATGCAGAGGTTGGTGGCCCTGCTTGTGGTGGGGGGGAGTTGGAGTTTCATGATCCCTGAGGTCCCTTCCCACCCAGGTCATCTTGTGATTTTGTGATGTTGTGATTCTGTGATGTTGTGATTCTGTGATTCCCTACCTATTATATCAATACAGTTCAAGTCATACATTGAATGCAAGGCCTTCTGCTGCCGTGAGGGTCCAGGTGCTTTTCCCTCTCCTTCCTTTCTTTTGCTGTCAGCAGAAGGAGAGCTGGTGGGAGTGATGCTGTGGGGTTGAGGACATGGAGGCCTCTGTAGATCAGTCTCAGTTTGCAGAAAAGGATGACACAGTAGTGAGGGGAGAGCAGCTAAAGACTTGGCTTTAACCTTCACAAGCAGTGTGCTGGAAATTACCAGCAAGGATGAAGAGGTGAGGGGAAATGTACCAGCCCTCCCTGTCCCCCTTCCTGAGGGTTTGAGGCTGAAGGGCCTTTTTGCTTCCCCTTCCCTCCTAGAAGCTTCAAATGGGCTGGGATGCCAACAGCTTCTGAACACTCCAGAGAAGTGGCCCTGCTACTGTTGTCAAGATTATGTGCCTAAGTTCTGTCCTACCAGTCCTGAATGACTTGCTCAGGCTGGGGCTGATCACTCAGTCAGGTCTAGAAGGCGTTTTTTCCATAAAGGAAGCCTGGCCAAAACCATACAGTTTCCCCCCTCAGCTACATGCCTGCTGCCAGAAAGTCTGGCTATTATGTCAGTGTTTTTGTAAGAGACAGTGCTGGATTACAGTGCAGACTTGGTTTGTAAGACCAGCACATTGGGTGGGGAGATGCCCAACACCTCTTCTACGGTTACAGACTTAATTTAACCACGTGTATTGTTTTTCCTACTTTATTTCAGCATATGTCAAGTTCATTCACTGAGGCACATAGGAAGAACCACACAGTATCATCTTCACAGCATCTGTCCTAAGACAAGAATGAGACTTCACCATGAACAACAGCTTACAGGTGGAGAATGATGCTGTGGTGGCTCATAAAGACAATAGCTTCATAGTAGAAGAGCTTTGGTAGGTTTTACTGAATTTTAGATGGGACTTAGTTTATCTGTAAACTGTAAAAGAAGTGGCAGCAGCAAGAGCTGAACCAAAATCAAGCATTAGGTGTTGTCCACATTTGCAAAAGAAATTACAAGCAGTGATCCGTAAGCACTGTCCTGCTTTCTAATAAAGTTCATGAAAACATTTGAAATACAACAAACATAGGAAACTGGGAAGTGCTGCCTAGTGCTGCTGGCTGTTAAGAGCCCTCCTTGTCTGGATGAGGAGCCACGAGATGGTTTAGTGGCTTGTGGTAGCAAGGGTAATGGGGGAATGGTCGGATTAGATGATCTTGTAGGCTCTTTCCAACCTTATGATTCTATGATTCTTCAGGGTGGCACACAGTATTTTAAGAAAATATAAAGAAGTTTCAAGTTATCTAGAGTAAGATGCTCAATGATTTTCAAGAACTGTGCATGACTTGGTACAGGAACATTTAGATCCCACTATGGAAGAAGGCTGAGGTGAGCTTCCAAGGGATCCCCAGGTGCGTAGTGAAGAACCCACAACAGATATAGAGTGATCCAGAGTGTATGAAGAGCTGTTCTCCTACCATCGAGACAGTGACAGCAGAGTGGGAAGAGGGTGGAAAGC
>NW_011190635.1:0-511 GCF_000146605.3 Meleagris gallopavo | reverse complement strand
TACTTTTTTTTTTTTTTTTTTGTTATTTCCAAAGCAAGGACTGTCCAACCATGGAGCTGCCAGGGCGTGTGGGAAGGGGGTGACCTACTGCCCATCCCTATGGCTCTTCAACCATCCCAGCTGTCCCAGGGCTGCTTGTAGGAGCTACACACAGATCCAGACCGTGTAGAGCTCTGCAAGCCCCGCGGCCAAGCTCTGCTCCTCAGCATCCCCACACTGCTTTGTCTCTTAGCCAAGTCCGTGATATTACACCGTGTCTTCTACTTTTGTTCTGTTTGTGTGTATTTTTTCCTTTTTTTGTTTTTTTTTTTTTGGGTAAAAAAAAATAGGTTTTCTCCCTCCCCTCTCCCCACCCCACTCCCACCCAACCCAACCAGTGTGACAGCCTTCAGGAGTCCAGGGGGTGCCGCCTGCACCTCCACAGCCAGGAGCTGCCCGTTGCGTGGCCCCTGAGCCCAGTGCTGGGCAAGACGGGGGTAAACCACTCTCACGGCCCCTGCATCCCGTAGTG
>NW_011190634.1:0-561 GCF_000146605.3 Meleagris gallopavo | reverse complement strand
CCCCACCCTGTCCGTCATGGTGGAGCAGCCTGGTGGCCCTTATGATGTCATAAGCGGCTCGAATGAGGGAGGAGCAGTGCGTGCTGCGTCCCTTCATTGGAGCGCTTGAGCTCTGCCTGAGTAGCTCGCTTGTTGCACTTGTGCATCGACTGAGTACCTTTGTTTTCACATCCTCTTGCGCAGCATCTTGTAGGTAAGCTTGAGACAGCGTGGGAGAGACGGGTGGGCAGTGAGGTGTTGAGAACTGCTGGCTGGCGGAGCTCATAGTGTCGTATTGCTTACTCTTGTCCATCGGATGTAATTTTTGCCCAGTACACGCATTGCCAAGCGATCCATAAAGGTGGCATTTGTCCCGTGGTTCTTCTCTTGTCTTTGCTAAATTGTGCAAGCTCCCTGACCTGTTCCTTCTCTCTCCTCTGCCTGCTCCCTTGGTGCAGCTTTCGCTCGTGGAAGATCAGAGCAAAGTGACAAGGAACGGCTGCGGGTTCAAGGAACTTGTGTACCTCGTTCTGATCTCTTGCCAGGTACGTGCCACGCTTTCGTCCCCCACATGCTTTAGCA
>NW_011190633.1:0-670 GCF_000146605.3 Meleagris gallopavo | reverse complement strand
CCCTTCATTGGAGCGCTTGAGCTCTGCCTGAGTAGCTCGCTTGTTGCACTTGTGCATCGACTGAGTACCTTTGTTTTCACATCCTCTTGCGCAGCATCTTGTAGGTAAGCTTGAGACAGCGTGGGAGAGACGGGTGGGCAGTGAGGTGTTGAGAACTGCTGGCTGGCGGAGCTCATAGTGTCGTATTGCTTACTCTTGTCCATCGGATGTAATTTTCGCCCAGTACACGCATTGCCAAGCGATCCATAAAGGTGGTATTTGTCTCGTGGTTCTTCTCTTGTCTTTGCTAAATTGTGCAAGCTCCCTGACCTGTTCCTTCTCTCTCCTCTGCCTGCTCCCTTGGTGCAGCTTTCGCTCGTGGAAGATCAGAGCAAAGTGACAAGGAACGGCTGCGGGTTCAAGGAACTTGTCTACCTCATTCTGATCTCTTGCCAGGTACGTGCCACGCTTTGTCCCCCACATGCTTTAGCAGCCATTGTCGCACCGTGTTTAGTAACACAGCCTCATCCAGCTTTGATGGGACACCGGTCCCGTGTGGGTTTTTTGCACTTGCCCTCCAGCTCAGCCCTCAGAAGGATGCTGTCTGTGGTGCTGTGACCAGCCAGCCTTAGGGAAACCAGTCCCTTAGGCAAAGAGTCCTAGCCCCAGCTTGTGCAGAGCTGCACGACGT
>NW_011190632.1:0-1124 GCF_000146605.3 Meleagris gallopavo | reverse complement strand
CACAAGAGGATGCAAAAACAAAGTTACTCAGTTGGTGCACAAGTGCAAAAAGCGAGCTACTCAGGCAGAGCTCAAGCGCTCCAATGAAGGGACGCAGCACGCACTGCTCCTGCCCTCCATTCCAGCCGCTTATGACATCATAGGGGCCACCAGGCTGCTCCACCATGATGGACAGGGCCAATATCACAGAATCACAGAATGGCCAGGGTTCGGGAAGGCCCCCACGGGATCACGAATCTCCCAAACCCTCCCCTGCCACAGGCAGAGCCACCAACCTCCCCATTACAGACTACACCAGGCTGCCCAGGGCCCCATCCAACCTGGCCTTGAACACCTCCACGGATGGATGGAGCATCCACAGCCTCTCTGGGCAGCTCTTCCAGCACCTCACCACTCTCACAGCAAAGAACTTCCCCCTGACATACAACCTCAATCCCTCCCTCCACTTCAAACTCATCCTGCTGCTATCTACCCTTTCAAAAACTTGATTCCCCTCCTGTCTGTAGGCTCCCTTTAACTACTGGAAGGCTGCAATGAGGCCAAGAGCAGAGTAGGGGGGGACAACCACCTCCCTGTCCCTGCTAGCCACCCCTCTGCTGATGGAGATAAGGTGATACTGTGAGCTCCGCCAGCCAGCACTTCTCAAGCCCTCACTGCCCACCCGTCTCTCCCACACTGTCTCAGCTTACCTACAAGATGCTGCACAAGAGGATGCAAAAACAAAGATACTCAGTTGGTGCACAAGTGCAACAAGCGAGCTACTCAGGCAGAGCTCAAGCGCTCTAATGAAGGGACGCAGCACGCACTGCTCCTGCCCTCATTCCAGCCACTTATGACATCATAGGGGCCACCAGGCTGCTCCACCATGATGGACAGGGTGGGGAGGCAAGAGCACTGGTCACAGGTCCAGAAGATTCCACCATGCCACCCCAACGTTCTAGAATCAGTGGGCGGTTGGAATTCTACCTCAGCCGAATCCTGGAGAAGCTGGCACGGCGTTGTCATGACCAAAACACAGGAATTGGTGCCTGAAATGTAAATAAAAGCAAGAAATAAAAGCAATCTATCCCAGTTTTCTTCACCTGAAAACTTCTGGATTCCTCTTGATTCCTCTTTAGCGTTCA
>NW_011190631.1:0-501 GCF_000146605.3 Meleagris gallopavo | reverse complement strand
CCCTCACTGCCCACCCGTCTCTCCCACACTGTCTCAGCTTACCTACAAGATGCTGCACAAGAGGATGCAAAACAAAGATACTCAGTTGGTGCACAAGTGCAACAAGCGAGCTACTCAGGCAGAGCTCAAGCGCTCTAATGAAGGGACGCAGCACGCACTGCTCCTGCCCTCATTCCAGCCACTTATGACATCATAGGGGCCACCAGGCTGCTCCACCATGATGGACAGGGTGGGGAGGCAAGAGCACTGGTCACAGGTCCAGAAGATTCCACCATGCCACCCCAACGTTCTAGAATCAGTGGGCGGTTGGAATTCTACCTCAGCCGAATCCTGGAGAAGCTGGCACGGCGTTGTCATGACCAAAACACAGGAATTAGTGCCTGAAATGTAAATAAAAGCAAGAAATAAAAGCAATCTATCCCAGTTTTCTTCACCTGAAAACTTCTGGATTCCTCTTGATTCCTCTTTAGCGTTCAGAGTTAAAAGGCTCCTAAATAACTT
>NW_011190630.1:0-788 GCF_000146605.3 Meleagris gallopavo | reverse complement strand
CAGGCAGAGCTCAAGCGCTCTAATGAAGGGACGCAGCACGCACTGCTCCTGCCCTCATTCCAGCCACTTATGACATCATAGGGGCCACCAGGCTGCTCCACCATGATGGACAGGGTGGGGAGGCAAGAGCACTGGTCACAGGTCCAGAAGATTCCACCATGCCACCCCAACGTTCTAGAATCAGTGGGCGGTTGGAATTCTACCTCAGCCGAATCCTGGAGAAGCTGGCACGGCATTGTCATGACCAAAACACAGGAATTGGTGCCTGAAATGTAAATAAAAGCAAGAAATAAAAGCAATCTATCCCAGTTTTCTTCACCTGAAAACTTCTGGATTCCTCTTGATTCCTCTTTAGCGTTCAGAGTTAAAAGGCTCCTAAATAACTTCACATAAAGTAAAAATTATATGAAGGATGAGTACGTTTCTCAGCATTATCTTTAGGAAATAGTTTCATCTTGCCAAAGCAGCTCCTTTTGGCTTTGCAAGGGCAAGGAAATCCATTGTAGTTTTCGTTGTTCTGTTAACCAGACCAGAATTCCAAGTCAAGTACCTCACCTTCCAGCAGTCCAGAGCATCAACAGACAGAATCTGTTGTGAGTGGACAGCGTTGATTGTCAGCTATTTGCAAGGGGATTATCCAAATTATGGATTCGGTGGGCTGTACTTTCTCTTTGCTCCCAAGTCTATTGTGTTGTCAGAGTCCTTAACAGGGGACACGTTTCTGTTTAATGCAGCAGTGCCATGTGCGTTGGATGATTTCCTTACTCCTGAAGGCCAACTCAACACAA
>NW_011190629.1:0-491 GCF_000146605.3 Meleagris gallopavo | reverse complement strand
CCAGCAGTCCAGAGCATCAACAGACAGAATCTGTTGTGAGTGGACAGCGTTGATTGTCAGCTATTTGCAAGGGGATTATCCAAATTATGGATTCGGTGGGCTGTACTTTCTCTTTGCTCCCAAGTCTATTGTGTTGTCAGAGTCCTTAACAGGGGACACGTTTCTGTTTAATGCAGCAGTGCCATGTGCGTTGGATGATTTCCTTACTCCTGAAGGCCAACTCAACACAAGTGAGATTATCCTCTCAACTGCTGATACGTGGTCATGGCCTGTCGATGGCCACTAGAGTTTTGTCTAAGCTAAGATTTGTGCTTATTTATTGAAAGTTTTAGCATTAAGAAACAAGAAGAAATGCAGAGAAAGAATATAAATCCAAATAGCCAAAAGAATCTACTCTTCTGGGCTGTTTTACTTCTCTTTCTCGTGCATAGGTAACAGTTTACTGTCTTCCAGACTCTTTCTAGCTCTGATGCAGGTGGCCAACAGAGCTT
>NW_011190628.1:0-746 GCF_000146605.3 Meleagris gallopavo | reverse complement strand
CTGGGCAGTAAGAAACCGGATGAGGTTCAACAAAGGCAAGCGTAGGGTCTTACACCTAGGGAGGAATAATTGCATGCACCAATACAGGCTGGGGGATGAGCTGCTGGAGAGGAGCTCTGCAGAGAGGGACCTGGGCGTCCTGGTGGACGACAGGTTGGCCATGAGCCAGCAGTGTGCCCTCGTGGCCAAAAAGGCCAATGGCATTCTGGGGTGCATTAAGAAGAGCGTGTCCAGCAGGTCGAGGGAGGTGATCCTCCCCCTCTACTCTGCCCTGGTAAGGCCTCATCTGGAGTACTGTGTCCAGTTCTGGGCTCCCCAGTACAAAAAAGGCAGGGATCTCTTGGAAAGAGTCCAGCGGAGGGCTACAAAGATGGTGAGGGGCCTGGAGCATCTCCCCTGTGAAGAAAGGCTAAGTGAACTGGGTCTGTTTAGCCTTGAGAAAAGACGACTGAGAGGGGACCTGATCCAGGTTTACAAATATCTGAGGTGTGGCGGCCATAGTGGTGAGGCCAGTCTCTTTTCAGTGGTACGTGGAGACAGGACGAGGGGAAACGGACATAAGCTGCAGCACAGGAAGTTTCGCACGAATGTGCGTAAGAACTTCTTCACGGTGAGGGTGACGGAGCACTGGAACAGGCTGCCCAGGGAGGCTGTGGAGTCTCCTTCTCTGGAGATATTCAAGTCTCGCCTGGACCGCCTACCCTGTGCGACCTGGTGTAGGGAACCTGCTTTGGCAGGGGGGTTGA
>NW_011190627.1:0-779 GCF_000146605.3 Meleagris gallopavo | reverse complement strand
GGACTGGACAAAGATGTCTTAACTACGAAGGAAAGGCAATTAGCTGCATCCACAGTGGCATGGCCACTGCTGAATGCTTGAAATCAAGCAGAGACAAGATCAGGTAATTTAGAAAATGAAAATCAGCTCCTAAAAGCTCGGATTGACAAGTTGGAGCAAGAACTTAATGTATTGATGGGAAAAAAACCAGTTTTACAGTCTCTAGGCCAGGTCCGTAGTATTTCAATAGACGATAGTCATATCTCTGAAGTAGCGGACCTGGTTCAAGAGGAAAACGGGAGTTCCAAATCAGACCTAGAGGTTCCAGTCATGGCGGATCCCCTGCAACTCCGTCCTATTATAACTCAAAAACGAAAAAGGTGCAAGATAGACCGGCAGGGGTGCCCCCTGACCAATGGCCCCCTGCCGAAACGTATTTGCATGTGACAGCCAGACCATACACTCCTACTAATGGACCTGGTGCAGCGATTTTGGCAGAGGCCGAGAGAGAGTATACCTGCATGGCTGCTCAGGTTATGGGATTCAGGAGCAGAAAGTGTTATGGTTAATGGGCCGGAAATGTCAAAGCTGGCCACCATACCATTACATCCTGCTGTCAGGCAGAGACTATACGCTGCCATCCAGTATAGCAATGAGAACCACTCAATAATAGATTGGTTAATGGCAGCGTGCCGGATGGTCTGGCCAAATAAAACAGATATTCCCCTAAACATAGGACTATGGTCCTCCATGGAGGACCTTCAAAACTACATTCGCGACTTAGGCATGAGAGAAGCAAT
>NW_011190626.1:0-662 GCF_000146605.3 Meleagris gallopavo | reverse complement strand
GCAAGAACTTAATGTATTGATGGGAAAAAAACCAGTTTTACAGTCTCTAGGCCAGGGCCGTAGTATTTCAATAGACGATAGTCATATCTCTGAAGTAGCGGACCTGGTTCAAGAGGAAAACGGGAGTTCCAAATCAGACCTAGAGGTTCCAGTCATGGCGGATCCCCTGCAACTCCGTCCTATTATAACACAAAAAACGAAAAAGGTGCAAGATAGACCGGCAGGGGTGCCCCCTGACCAATGGCCCCCTGCCGAAACGTATTTGCATGTGACAGCCAGACCATACACTCCTACTAATGGACCTGGTGCAGCGATTTTGGCAGAGGCCGAGAGAGAGTATACCTGCACGGCTGCTCAGGTTATGGGATTCAGGAGCAGAAGGTGTTATGGTTAATGGGCCGGAAATGTCAAAGCTGGCCACCATACCATTACATCCTGCTGTCAGGCAGAGACTATACGCTGCCATCCAGTATAGCAATGAGAACCACTCAATAATAGATTGGTTAATGGCAGCGTGCCGGATGGTCTGGCCAAATAAAACAGATATTCCCCTAAACATAGGACTATGGTCCTCCATGGAGGACCTTCAAAACTACATTCGCGACTTAGGCATGAGAGAAACAATATATGAAGACTCGTAGGATAGCCCGGATATGATCCAG
>NW_011190625.1:0-791 GCF_000146605.3 Meleagris gallopavo | reverse complement strand
GACCGAAACGTTATTTGCATGTGACAGCCAGACCATACACTCCTACTAATGGACCTGGTGCAGCGTATTTTGGCAGAGGCCGAGAGAGAGTATACCTGCACGGCTGCTCAGGTTATGGGATTCAGGAGCAGAAGGTGTTATGGTTAATGGGCCGGAAATGTCAAAGCTGGCCACCATACCATTACATCCTGCTGTCAGGCAGAGACTATACGCTGCCATCCAGTATAGCAATGAGAACCACTCAATAATAGATTGGTTAATGGCAGCGTGCCGGATGGTCTGGCCAAATAAAACAGATATTCCCCTAAACATAGGACTATGGTCCTCCATGGAGGACCTTCAAAACTACATTCGCGACTTAGGCATGAGAGAAACAATATATGAAGACTCGTAGGATAGCCCGGATATGATCCAGTTCTCGGCGGGCATGCGAGATTTAATTTTCCAAGAGGCCCCTTCCCACCTATATGGGACCTTGGTTTCGATATTAAACCCTCTGGTGACCTCGGAAACCGTAGTTCAGCAGGCTGCTCGGATAGTTGCTGATCTGGGGGAGACAGAACGCCTACGGACCAGGCGCAACATTCGCATGTTAGAAGAAGCTGAGGTCCTGCCGGTGACTAAAACCAGCCGCCGGCTATTCGAGCTCCTCGATCGGGACCCATAAGGGGTTTCCCCGAAAAACAAATGTTTAATGACCTAATTCGAGCTGCGGTCCAATTTGCTAAGATTGACCGCCAGCCCAACCATGTCCTTCTCCAGCTTTTGGAGACAGCTAAAGGACAATCAAA
>NW_011190624.1:0-502 GCF_000146605.3 Meleagris gallopavo | reverse complement strand
ATAGGACTATGGTCCTCCATGGAGGACCTTCAAAACTACATTCGCGACTTAGGCATGAGAGAAAGCAATATATGAAGACTCGTAGGATAGCCCGGATATGATCCAGTTCTCGGCGGGCATGCGAGATTTAATTTTACAAGAGGCCCCTTCCCACCTATATGGGACCTTGGTTTCGATATTAAACCCTCTGGTGACCTCGGAAACCGTAGTTCAGCAGGCTGCTCGGATAGTTGCTGATCTGGGGGAGACAGAACGCCTACGGACCAGGCGCAACATTCGCATGTTAGAAGAAGCTGAGGTCCTGCCGGTGACTAAAACCAAGACGCCGGCTATTCGAGCTCCTCGCTCGGGACCCATAAGGGTTTCCCGAAAACAAATGTTTAATGACCTAATTCGAGCTGCGGTCCAATTTGCTAAGATTGACCGCCAGCCCAACCATGTCTTTCTCCAGCTTTGGAGACAGCTAAAGGACAATCAAACATTTCAAAACTACCCTAAGAAA
>NW_011190623.1:0-520 GCF_000146605.3 Meleagris gallopavo | reverse complement strand
GACGCCGGCTATTCGAGCTCCTCGATCGGGACCCATAAGGGTTTCCCGAAAACAAATGTTTAATGACCTAATTCGAGCTGCGGTCCAATTTGCTAAGATTGACCGCCAGCCCAACCATGTCCTTCTCCAGCTTTGGAGACAGCTAAAGGACAATCAAACATTTCAAAACTACCCTAAGAAACCAAGGGTAAGAATTATAGAGAGGATACCAACAAGAGCATGGAACCTAGAAGACTTCATTGTTCCTAATAGGAAAAAAAAGCCGCCTCAAGTGTCTCGGGCCACGACGCCTGAGCCATCGGAAGCAAAAGAATTGGCCCTAGCACAGTTCATGGCGTGACGGGGGATGTTAGTCCCCCTAGGGCCTCCAGGCGGCACCGGAGGCTCTATGTAGAATTACCGATTTATTGGTCCCCCCAAAATATTCAGCGAGTTATGGCATTAGTGGACACTGGAGCAGAACATCAATCATTTATGGAGATCCCAACAAATTTCATGGAAACAGAGTGATGATTGGTGG
>NW_011190622.1:0-598 GCF_000146605.3 Meleagris gallopavo | reverse complement strand
CTGCATTAGCAAAACAGTGAGAGCTGTGCTTGCTGGTCACATTATACTGTGACGCAGATTGGAAGCGTTTGGCAGAACAGCTGAGCTTAATAGTATTGCACTGACCAGAACTTAGGGTGTACTGGAATGTATTTTCTAATGTCAGAAGTCCTGTGCCCTCTTCTCTGTGCCCTGGCCCAAGCCTGCTCTGTCTCCATGGCATGCCTCTGTGTCTGTTTCCTTTGGGGCTGAAAGCATGTTCTTTTATGCCTGCTGCTGCGGTTGAGCCTTCTTACAGGGAGAAGGCATCCTTCAGCATTACCTGCGCCAGGCTCGTGCGAGTTCTCTCATCCTTTTCATTTCAGATTTGTGCAAGATTACAGATAGCTTTAAGGGGTAACTGCCTTTCAGAGCATGTCAGCTGAAGAATTGAAGGTGAAAGATGAAAGCACTAGCGCACATTGCGTTCTGTAAGCATCAAGGTGCTATTCAGTACTTCAGTTACTTGTGCACTTTGCTCACTCCACGGATACCAGAGAACTTCAGTGAGAGCGGGGGAGTTTGAAGGGCTGTAAGTCTGGTACGAAGCAGAATGTGAAAAGCCACTTCATTTGTTAGA
>NW_011190621.1:0-383 GCF_000146605.3 Meleagris gallopavo | reverse complement strand
AAACACAACGAGAGCCAAAGAGACGCGGAACGGCATGGAAACACGTGCCCTTAAACAACCAAACTCAGGCAGGGGGGGGAATGAATGCGTGGCACAGGGGACACAGAGGGGACGTGGGCAAAGGACGCAGGGAGGACACAAAGGGGACTTGGAGCGGACCATAGAAGCGCAGAACGTCCCAAGGGAGCCGGAAGGGTGGGCGAGTCCAAGGCCTGACTCCATCCAGGACCTCTGAAACATCAAAATGGCCGACCGCAAGCGGCGTCCCGCTGCTCGACGAGCTCTGTAAAGCAGCTTAGGAGCCCCACAGAAAGGCACAGATCAGAACCGTGCCAGAAAGCAAGAATCACTCACCTCTTTCCAAGAGCCAGAGCTCAGCCAGC
>NW_011190620.1:0-396 GCF_000146605.3 Meleagris gallopavo | reverse complement strand
GAAATATAATGTTAGTAATGTATGTGATGATAGAAAGTCTAAGAAAGTAGAAAAGGGTTTAGGGAAAAAACAAACAAACAAACAAACAAAAAAAAACACACAGGCTGAGGAAGGCAAAGTTGAGCAAAGGTGTAACAGGGATGTCCTTACCAAGAAAAAGAGGTAAGGGGGAGCCTGGAAGGGCTCAGGGAGAGCTCCCCCCCACCACTGGACCAAAAGCAGCTTGGGGAAGCAGGGTAAAGAGGTTTATTTTCTGATATGGATGCCTCTTACTCTGTGCTACATCAAGAATTATTACCTTTAGATGTATTTTTTTTTGTAGTTGTAGGAGTTATTGGCAAGAGAAGTTTACTTTTTTTAGGGGACCAATTAAATACAAGCTAGGAGAATAAGTAG
>NW_011190619.1:0-388 GCF_000146605.3 Meleagris gallopavo | reverse complement strand
AATGAGGAATGCCTGTAATATGTCTAACACCCTATTCTCGGAGAAGAGTTCGAATGGCTTTAGAAGTATAAGCAGGTCCATTATTGGTTCTAAGTTGCACGCAGGCTGCAGAGACGCAGCGACAGGCGACGTAGGCGGAGCGGAGGAAATCAGCGTCACGGCGAGCAACGGCGGCGGGGCGGAGAGTGGGAGCGGCGCGGCGAGCATCAGGGGCGGAGCGGAGGGCGGGAGCGGGATGAGCGCCGGGGGCGGAGCAGAGGGCAGCAGCGATGGGGAGGAGGTCGCGATTTCTCTTCCCCACGGTCAGGGGCGGGGTCGGAGCCGCGGATCGAATCCAGACCAGGGCTGCTTGCTGCACGGAGGGGCAGCGGCGGGGGTGGGAAGGAGG
>NW_011190618.1:0-501 GCF_000146605.3 Meleagris gallopavo | reverse complement strand
TAATACTGTAGATGTCTCAGGTCACAGTCACATGAGTTTCTTCTGTTGTTGCTGCTGCCACCTAACACTTATCATTCTGCTGTAGTAGAAGGGCATCTGGAAGAATTTCTTGTTTGGCACTCACATAATCAAAAACTGCAGACCATGTAGTGGTGACATGTGAATTCCTCATTGAACAAAGAAGTATGCACTGTGATGTGCACTGTCTTTTGGGATGAGAAAGAGGTGATCTTTCCAGATTTCCTGGAACCTAGACAGACTACTGATGGTGACTATGTTGAAAAACAGCATTTTGAAGCTGAGAATTTGCTCTATGACTTAGTGTTATTGTGCTCTTCACATCTGTGGTCTCCTTGGATATAAAGAGGAAGCATTCCTTTCAGAACAACCTATATTGAAAAAACATCTGAAATGAGTACTAAATCTTTACACATGTCATGGGAAATAAAATACCACAACAGGAAATTTGGGAGCCTGTATGAAGTAATGTATTCCAACTGT
>NW_011190617.1:0-565 GCF_000146605.3 Meleagris gallopavo | reverse complement strand
GGCTTAACCAACACAGCTGTAACAAGGCTGAGTTCTTAGGCACTCCTAGCCAAGCAGAGCCTGAGGCGGTAACCCTGTGCTGCTGTGAAAAGGCGGGTAATCCACATCCAGCACGCAAACCCAGAAGCTGAGGCCAGCGGTGCAACGCAATCACCATCAGTCCCTGTCAGCTTTTGCTTCACGGGACCTCATCGCTTCAGTCACTAGCTCGGAAAAGAACAAACTTCATAGGGTCTGACGGCAAAGCCAGCTTCCTGCTCTCGCATACGCGGTGCCCATACTCTGCTTAGAGCCCTTTAGCTCATCGCCAGCACAAGGAAGACCAACAGGCCACGGCCCCGCTAAGTGCGAAGGCCACGGGCTGACGGGAACACGCTCCCATAGAGGTGTGTCTGCAGCACACACGGGGCCGTGCCCCCGAAGCACCAACATCTTGTGGAGGAAACACAAAAAGCCTCGACCCCTTAAGCCGATTCGCGCGCGATAAACGCCGTCTGCCCGCCCCACCGGGCGCCCGAGCTCCGAAAGCACAACTAACTCCCCACGAACTGCTCGTTCTCCCGCT
>NW_011190616.1:0-728 GCF_000146605.3 Meleagris gallopavo | reverse complement strand
GGCGGGTAATCCACATCCAGCACGCAAACCCAGAAGCTGAGGCCAGCGGTGCAACGCAATCACCATCAGTCCCTGTCAGCTTTTGCTTCACGGGACCTCATCGCTTCAGTCACTAGCTCGGAAAAGAACAAACTTCATAGGGTCTGACGGCAAAGCCAGCTTCCTGCTCTCGCATACGCGGTGCCCATACTCTGCTTAGAGCCCTTTAGCTCATCGCCAGCACAAGGAAGACCAACAGGCCACGGCCCCGCTAAGTGCGAAGGCCACGGGCTGACGGGAACACGCTCCCATAGAGGTGTGTCTGCAGCACACACGGGGCCGTGCCCCCGAAGCACCAACATTTTGTGGAGGAAACACAAAAAGCCTCGACCCCTTAAGCCGATTCGCGCGCGATAAACGCCGTCTGCCCGCCCCCACCGGGCGCCCGAGCTCCGAAAGCACAACTAACTTCCCACGAACTGCTCGTTCTCCCGCTAACGCCGCCGCCTTCCCCGGCCCGGCCCTCCCGCAGCATTCCCGGCGTAAGGGAGACGACTCGGCCGCAGCCTGCGTACCCACCCGGGCAGCCCGAGCAGCCGGCCGCGTGGGGAACCGAGAGGAACCGGCCCCGGTGCTCCGGTGCTCCGTCGCTCCCTTCCGGCACGCACGCAGCGCGGCACCGCGAGCGGGGCTTCCTCCGCCGCTTCCGCCCGACTCTCAGCGGAGCCGCGGCGCCATCTTGTGGGAGG
>NW_011190615.1:0-1115 GCF_000146605.3 Meleagris gallopavo | reverse complement strand
GGATTTCCTTCTGGCGGTCCCTCCTTGGTGATGCTTTTTCCTCTGCACCTGGAATCTTCTGATATGGGGGAGCAATCTTCTTCCCTTCCTTTATAGTACCTCTCTGCTTTGCCAGTCCTTCCACCATCATACCTCCGTTGTAACGCCTTTCCTAGTCACAGAATCACAGAATGGCCCGGGTTGGAAGGGACCTCAAGAATCATTTCTTGCAATACCAATTCTTAAAAGCAGTTTTACAATGGAGTATGAAATCTAATCCACTTACAGGATGGAGTTGCTCGAGAATACTAGAGTTTGCAGATTCAAAATCAAGCCTAGAATGCCAGACCTGAAGACCTTTCAGGAAATACGACAATGAAAGATAACTTTAAATAAATAAATAACCCAATACAGCCACATTAATTAAATTGGCCTTGAAAGCTATCAGTTTTTAACTACTGTTCTTTTAGAGTTGTGCCTCTCTCCAGCAGCCACCAATTTACTCAGACAGCCATTACAAACCTAATTTTTTACATAACTATGCAAGGGCTGATCCAAAAGGAATGCCTCCTATTTTATAATGCTGACCACAACGTCACAGGTGGACACAGCAGAGGTTGAACCTTCCTGCCAGCACTCAGTTCATTCTGTAGCAAGGCGACAGACGGCCAGAATGACAGCACAGCACCTGAGATGGAAGTGCGCGTGGAGCACAGTGCTGTCACTGAACTCCTCCACACTGAACAGAGCATTTATGAAGACCAACACGTGGATGTGACCGCAGTGAGGCTTCAGCACTAGCAACAGTAATGCAAAAGACAAACCACCCAAACAGCCAGTATTTTTTTTCTTTTTTTTTCTTTTTTAAACAAGCACAGCATGCAGGCACTCGTTCAACACTGGAAAAAAAGCATAGCTAATGTTGGTAACATTGTTGAAAAACAGAGTTTTGTAGCTGAGAATTCACTCTATGTATCTGTTGTCATTTCTATGGAAATAAATAGGAGGCATTCCTTTCAGAGCAATCTATGAACATCAATGAGTCATCATCCTAATAATGCAGTAATACTAATAATAGGAGCAGAAAAAAACAGATTCTCAGATTCTCCGAATATCTTTTGTGGGGATGGAACAAC
>NW_011190614.1:0-646 GCF_000146605.3 Meleagris gallopavo | reverse complement strand
CATTCCTTTCAGAGCAATCTATGAACATCAATGAGTCATCATCCTAATAATGCAGTAATACTAATAATAGGAGCAGAAAAAAACAGATTCTCAGATTCTCCGAATATCTTTTGTGGGGATGGAACAACAAAACCAACGCTGCAGTCAGCTGCAGTTATTCCGCCGGGAATGAACTGATACCAGCAGAAAGGTCATGGCCACTTCCGACACTAAAACTATACCAGAATTTCAGAACACGCAGCCTTGGAATAAACCCTAAGGATAAATCAAATGGCATCCCTGTTCCAGCAATTTTTTCTTCAATATACATGAGTAGACCGGAGGTATTAATCCCACCAATTCAGTTATGCCATTGTGTCTTACGGTAAGAAGAAAAGCAGGATGTTTAAGACTCCGTCATGAACAGAACCTCCAGCAATGGAGGCAGCAATTCTGAATTCTCGGTATCTTGTCGTAATTTGTGCGCATGCACAAGAAACAGTGCAACTCACTGTACAAGGGCAACCAAATGTATTCATGGCATACTTGCACAAGACTCTGAGGTAGAAAGCTGCTCGCTGAGGAGAAGATGAGAAATGAGGAAGGGAAGCCTGACAGATTGAGAGTGAAGAAGTGTCTGAATAAAGAAAGGAGCAGAAGGAATAAG
>NW_011190613.1:0-321 GCF_000146605.3 Meleagris gallopavo | reverse complement strand
GTTGTTTTGCTGTGAGAGTGGTGAGGTGCTGGAACAGCTGCCCAGAGAGGCTGTGGATGCCCCGTCCATCCCTGGAGGTGGTTCAAGGCCAGGTTGGATGGGGCCCGTGGGCGAGCCTGGGCTGCTGTGAAATGTGGAGGTTGGTGGCCCTGCCTGTGGTGGGGGTTGGAGCTTCGTGATCCTTGAGGTCCCTTCCAACCCTGGCCATTCTGTGATTCTGTGGTTAGGTCATGGTTGGATTCAATGATCTTTAAAGTCTTTTCCAACCTGATCGATTCTATGATTCCATGATTCTATGAATGCATCCCATCCTTTGAGCAC
>NW_011190612.1:0-473 GCF_000146605.3 Meleagris gallopavo | reverse complement strand
ATCCGTCAGCTCTCCCAGAAACCAGCCATTCTCATCCACATTTCCAAAGACATAGACGTATTGTCCGGCGGTCAGAGGAAGCTCGTTTTCTGGGTCCTCATTAGGGCCCTCAAAAGGATTGTAGCTGTGGCGAGCTAAGAATCTTCGAATTATTGGTGATCCTTGTCGCGGGGAACGGAGGGTGAAGGACAAATGCTCTGCTGCTGATCCTCCGCTCTCACTGTCAGGGCCGGCCTCTGACAGAAAGCAGCACTCACGACTGTTCCCACGGACCTCTTTCATGGCTTGGAGTTCACGCTCCAGGTCTTCCAGACGAGGTTGAAGACCTTTGGCCTCTGGGATGGCAGAACGGAGCGGACTGGAACTATTGCTGAGATTCCTGTTTGCTTGGGCAAGAATCTCTCTCGTTGCCTCTCCCAGCTCCACTCTCCCTTCATCCTCCAGCTGGACTCCCTCCCAGTCGGTGTCAGGAT
>NW_011190611.1:0-1081 GCF_000146605.3 Meleagris gallopavo | reverse complement strand
ACATAGACGTATTGTCCGGCGGTCAGAGGAAGCTCGTTTTCTGGGTCCTCATTAGGGCCCTCAAAAGGATTGTAGCTGTGGCGAGCTAAGAATCTTCGAATTATTGGTGATCCTTGTCGCGGGGAACGGAGGGTGAAGGCAAATGCTCTGCTGCTGATCCTCCGCTCTCACTGTCAGGGCCGGCCTCTGACAGAAAGCAGCACTCACGACTGTTCCCACGGACCTCTTTCATGGCTTGGAGTTCACGCTCCAGGTCTTCCAGACGAGGTTGAAGACCTTTGGCCTCTGGGATGGCAGAACGGAGCAGACTGGAACTATTGCTGAGATTCCTGTTTGCTCGGGCAAGAATCTCTCTCGTTGCCTCTCCCAGCTCCACTCTCCCTTCATCTCCAGCTGGAACTCCCTCCCAGTCGGTGTCAGGATGAGCTCGCTCTGCCGCTCTCTCTCCTCTCTTGCACACACTGTGAAAAGGAGTTTCAGAAAGCACTACTCACTGACAGGAAATAAGGGCAAGCAAACTTAGAAGACCTTGCCACACAAATCCTGACAGCGTACTGCCAGCAGCTGATTTGGCTGCCCAGGACCCCAGCACCACAAGTGCTTCATTGCCAAACGCAGCAATAAAGTGTCTGGAGGAAAAAGACAACTCACAGACATTCCTTCCACGTCCATGACGCAGCAACGCAGGCCAGCACCAGCGCAGACAGCAGCACAGCTGAGAACAGTACCATCACTGCCACGTGGCGCTTCCGCACACATCTGCCAACAGCAGCCTGGGTGCTTTTCCCTGCATTCATCCCTGGAAGAAATGACAACGTCCCACGTTACCTTCACCTCATCGCCCTCGGGTGCTGCCTTCCCAAAAGGACAAAGCTCACAGCCCTCTGGGAACTGGGAGCGGCGAGAGGTGAGCAGCATCACACAGGCCTTCTCTGGCACACTGCTGGAACAACTCTCCACACCCCACCGAGCTCAGCCATTTCCAGAGAGCCACTCCTGGCTTCTTTTACAACGTGTGCTCTGCAGTCATACACAACAGCATCGCTGCATAGCGGAGCGTACGGGGAAAGAGCGCAATGAA
>NW_011190610.1:0-621 GCF_000146605.3 Meleagris gallopavo | reverse complement strand
CACCAGCGCAGACAGCAGCACAGCTGAGAACAGTACCATCACTGCCACGTGGCGCTTCCGCACACATCTGCCAACAGCAGCCTGTGTGCTTTTCCCTGCATTCATCCCTGGAAGAAATGACAACGTCCCACGTTACCTTCACCTCATCGCCCTCGGGTGCTGCCTTCCCAAAAGGACAAAGCTCACAGCCCTCTGGGAACGGGGAGCGGCGAGAGGTGAGCAGCATCACACAGGCCTTCTCTGGCACACTGCTGGAACAACTCTCCACACCCCACCGAGCTCAGCCATTCCCAGAGAGCCACTCCTGGCTTCTTTTACAACGCGTGCTCTGCAGTCATACACAACAGCATCGCTGCATAGCGGAGCGTACGGGGAAAGAGCGCAATGAAATGGCACTGAAGTGGGCAAGGAAAGCTCTCCAAGGAATTACAAAGCCACGACTTACCCATGCCATCCGCCCGAGTTTCAGTCTCGGGACTCAGAGGGGAAGCTGGATCACCTCCTCCACTCACGTCTGCAAACAAACGCAGGACAGAGCAACTCTCATGAAACATCCTCCCAGTCGGAGTGGCACAGGACGCAGTTAAAGCAGGGGATTCCTTCAGGACACCGTTCTCTCCC
>NW_011190609.1:0-676 GCF_000146605.3 Meleagris gallopavo | reverse complement strand
ACACAACAGCATCGCTGCATAGCGGAGCGTACGGGGAAAGAGCGCAATGAAATGGCACTGAAGTGGGCAAGGAAAGCTCTCCAAGGAATTACAAAGCCACGACTTACCCATGCCATCCGCCCGAGTTTCAGTCTCGGGACTCAGAGGGGAAGCTGGATCACCTCCTCCACTCACGTCTGCAAACAAACGCAGGACAGAGCAACTCTCATGAAACATCCTCCCAGTCGGAGTGGCACAGGACGCAGTTAAAGCAGGGGATTCCTTCAGGACACCGTTCTCTCCCTTCCGCACAGGAGCGCCTTGGAAACAGTTCCCGGGTACGTGCAGGGGCACCACGATCGTACAAAACTTACACCGTGTGCAGCTGCCCAGAGGAACGCCCTCCTGGAGCTCACCCCTAAACTCAACGCACGGTGCCCGCTGGCTCTGCAGAAGGCACCGGGAGCAGCTCAGGGCTGCAGTGGCCGGCAAAGACAGCTGTGCAAGGCAGAGCACTGCACTCAGCGCACAGCCTGACCCGTACCTTCCCTTCTCTGCCACAAAGGAAGCAGGAAGTCACACGTCACCCGGAAAGAAAATTAAAACCTGAATGAAAACTAACACCTCTCAGGGACTTAGCTGTGGGATTGCCCCGAGTCGCAGTGAGCGGATTAAACCTGGGCTTCGGTAAGCCACT
>NW_011190608.1:0-637 GCF_000146605.3 Meleagris gallopavo | reverse complement strand
TCATGAAACATCCTCCCAGTCGGAGTGGCACAGGACGCAGTTAAAGCAGGGGATTCCTTCAGGACACCGTTCTCTCCCTTCCGCACAGGAGCGCCTTGGAAACAGTTCCCGGGTACGTGCAGGGCACCACGATCGTACAAAACTTACACCGTGTGCAGCTGCCCAGAGGAACGCCCTCCTGGAGCTCACCCCTAAACTCAACGCACGGTGCCCGCTGGCTCTGCAGAAGGCACCGGGAGCAGCTCAGGGCTGCAGTGGCCGGCAAAGACAGCTGTGCAAGGCAGAGCACTGCACTCAGCGCACAGCCTGACCCGTACCTTCCCTTCTCTGCCACAAAGGAAGCAGGAAGTCACACGTCACCCGGAAAGAAAATTAAAACCTGAATGAAAACTAACACCTCTCAGGGACTTAGCTGTGGGATTGCCCCGAGTCGCAGTGAGCGGATTAAACCTGGGCTTCGGTAAGCCACTGCCTGGAGACACGGCTGTCATCAAGGACAGGTGAGAAACGTTCCCACTGCGTGCGCCCACCTCTCTCTTCCTTACTGACCTGCAGTGACGGAAGGGGCTCAATTAATGACACGGGGCAAAAGTTCCAAAGCTGCAGAGAGGCCCGGTGACCTGACGGCTGGTATTCC
>NW_011190607.1:0-493 GCF_000146605.3 Meleagris gallopavo | reverse complement strand
CAGTGGCCGGCAAAGACAGCTGTGCAAGGCAGAGCGACTGGCACTCAGCGCACAGCCTGACCCGTACCTTCCCTTCTCTGCCACAAAGGAAGCAGGAAGTCACACGTCACCCGGAAAGAAAATTAAAACCTGAATGAAAACTAACACCTCTCAGGGACTTAGCTGTGGGATTGCCCCGAGTCGCAGTGAGCGGATTAAACCTGGGCTTCGGTAAGCCACTGCCTGGAGACACGGCTGTCATCAAGGACAGGTGAGAAACGTTCCCACTGCGTGCGCCCACCTCTCTCTTCCTTACTGACCTGCAGTGACGGAAGGGGCTCAATTAATGACACGGGGCAAAAGTTCCAAAGCTGCAGAGAGGCCCGGTGACCTGACGGCTGGTATTCCACAGCTTTCAAAAGCTTTCTCCAGGCCACGGGAAACAATTCCCAGAGACCTCACAGAACAACATTCAGCTCCTTCCAATTGTCTTACTGGGAGACCTCTGAGACAC
>NW_011190606.1:0-509 GCF_000146605.3 Meleagris gallopavo | reverse complement strand
TTCAGCAGCTTTCAAAATACTTTCTCCAGGCCACGTGAAAGAGCCCTCAGAGACCTGATGGAACAATATTCAGCCCCTTGAGGCTTTCTTACTGGGAGACCTGTGAGTCAGAGAGACAAAGGCAGCACTTGGAGCACGCGGCACCCAAGAATCAGTGCACACCATGCACTTCACCCAGCACTGTCACTGGTGGCTGGCTGGCTGGTGGAGAGCTGAAAGATTGCTAGCTATCACCACCAAGTATGAGCAAGTAACAAGGAAATGAAGACTGGGGACTTACACCCCAGGCTCAGGGACAGGATTCCACTCTGCCCATTGACCTCGAGGGCCTGCAGGGACAAGTGAGATCAGACACGGGTGAGCAGAGCAGAGCTTCCTCTGCATGTCGGGGCCTTCTTCTTCCTCAGTGACCAGCAGGGTGCTGGCGGGTCAGGGAATGACATGGCCCAAAGAAGGTCTGGGTTCTCTCAGCTGAAGAGAGGCAGAGGTGACCTTCCCACTGAAATGTG
>NW_011190605.1:0-524 GCF_000146605.3 Meleagris gallopavo | reverse complement strand
TGAGTCAGAGAGACAAAGGCAGCACTTGGAGCACGCGGCACCCAAGAATCAGTGCACACCATGCACTTCACCCAGCACTGTCACTGGTGGCTGGCTGGCTGGTGGAGAGCTGAAAGATTGCTGAGCTATCACCACCAAGTATGAGCAAGTAACAAGGAAATGAAGACTGGGGACTTACACCCCAGGCTCAGGGACAGGATTCCACTCTGCCCATTGACCTCGAGGGCCTGCAGGGACAAGTGAGATCAGACACGGGTGAGCAGAGCAGAGCTTCCTCTGCATGTCGGGGCCTTCTTCTTCCTCAGTGACCAGCAGGGTGCTGGCGGGTCAGGGAATGACATGGCCCAAAGAAGGTCTGGGTTCTCTCAGCTGAAGAGAGGCAGAGGTGACCTTCCCACTGAAATGTGGCAGCTCTCCCAGTAACAAACTACTCATGGTAGATCTGTGTAAGACCTCCAAGGTACAAGCAGGTTAGGAAGACCTTGAGAGGATCTGAGATAAAACTGTATGCTACTGGGGCACAC
>NW_011190604.1:0-752 GCF_000146605.3 Meleagris gallopavo | reverse complement strand
CACCAAGTATGAGCAAGTAACAAGGAAATGAAGACTGGGGACTTACACCCCAGGCTCAGGGACAGGATTCCACTCTGCCCATTGACCTCGAGGGCCTGCAGGGACAAGTGAGATCAGACACGGGTGAGCAGAGCAGAGCTTCCTCTGCATGTCGGGGCCTTCTTCTTCCTCAGTGACCAGCAGGGTGCTGGCGGGTCAGGGAATGACATGGCCCAAAGAAGGTCTGGGTTCTCTCAGCTGAAGAGAGGCAGAGGTGACCTTCCCACTGAAATGTGGCAGCTCTCCCAGTAACAAACTACTCATGGTAGATCTGTGTAAGACCTCCAAGGTACAAGCAGGTTAGGAAGACCTTGAGAGGATCTGAGATAAAACTGTATGCTACTGGGGCACACATTTTTCTGCCTTCGAGGAAACAGGCACTCAGAACCTACCTCTGGGTTGATCCCAAGGCACAAGACCCGGATTCAGACTAGCACCTGAATAGGGCGCACCAATGTCAGCATCTAGGATCAAGGAGAACTGATGAGAGAAGTTCCCATTGCTGGGGATGCTGTCATCTTCTTCTCCCTTAGAAACTGGAGGTAGGTCAGTGAACGGGGCGGGAGAAAGACCACGAGGCTGGAGCGGAAATGCTCACGCTTTTCCTAGCACACATCTTCAGAGCTCTCCCCCAGGACATCACCCAGGGTGAAGGCTGTGCGCCAGCCAGCAAGCGGCAGAGCCGTGGCCCGGCATGGCTGGGGAACAGCACT
>NW_011190603.1:0-520 GCF_000146605.3 Meleagris gallopavo | reverse complement strand
AGAAACTGGAGGTAGGTCAGTGAACGGGGCGGGAGAAAGACCACGAGGCTGGAGCGGAAATGCTCACGCTTTTCCTAGCACACATCTTCAGAGCTCTCCCCCAGGACATCACCCAGGGTGAAGGCTGTGCGCCAGCCAGCAAGCGGCAGAGCCGTGGCCCGGCATGGCTGGGGAACAGCACTTTCACGGGGCTCTTGCCCGGCTCCTGCGGTGCTGCCCATCACCCTCTGCCTAACGTCCACCACGGAGGGTGGCCCCAGGGAAGGGTGGTGTAGGGCCATGGCGATGCAGCCTGACTTCAGGCCCCCCGTGCCGCCCAGTTTTGGCCTCGTCTCTGCCCACTCACCTGCTCCTTGTGCTCGGAGCGGAGCAGCACAAATCTCACAGGAATGCAGGGCCATCAGTAGGAGGAGCACGACAAGGCGGGCAGGGGCCGTGGCCCCCCACACTCGTGCCATGCTGCCACCACCACCGCTGCAGCCACAGCAAGTGTTGCAGTTGGGGCAGGCGCAGAGCAATG
>NW_011190602.1:0-464 GCF_000146605.3 Meleagris gallopavo | reverse complement strand
CTTGGGTGGCATCTAGCAATGCGGGAAAGCTACATTTCCGCACAGCCTAATGCCTCATGTACTTCAGTCAGTAGTGCTACATCCCTTTCTTCAGAATACGCGCAGGATTGCCCTGTCCCAGGCGCAGAATCCGGTAGTTGCTCTTGTTAAATTTCCTATGTTTGGTGAGTGCCCTCTGATCTGACAAGATCTCTCTGCAAGGCCTCTACTCTTGAGGCTGCGTGAGCCACGCAGGTTGTGACCGTTGCTGCTGCACGTGCTGTTCCCGGCAGCCTGAGGGAAGCCCTGACAATGGGTCATCCCCTGAAGGAAAATCCTGGAGTTGACAGCTCATGCCAGCTCCCAGAAGAGTGACCACCCTCTCAGTGAAGAACCCTTTCCTAATATCTGTCCTGAATTTCCCCCGTTGAAGCTTCCTGCAGTTCCCTCGGGTCCTACCGCTGGTCACCAGAGAGAAGCGATCA
>NW_011190601.1:0-653 GCF_000146605.3 Meleagris gallopavo | reverse complement strand
TGGGTGGCATCTAGCAATGCGGGAAAGCTACATTTCCGCACAGCCTAATGCCTCATGTACTTCAGTCAGTAGTGCTACATCCTTCTTCAGAATACGCGCAGGATTGCCCTGTCCCAGGCGCAGAATCCGGTAGTTGCTCTTGTTAAATTTCCTATGTTTGGTGAGTGCCCTCTGATCTGACAAGATCTCTCTGCAAGGCCTCTACTCTTGAGGCTGCGTGAGCCACGCAGGTTGTGACCGTTGCTGCTGCACGTGCTGTTCCCGGCAGCCTGAGGGAAGCCCTGACAATGGGTCATCCCCCTGAAGGAAAATCCTGGAGTTGACAGCTCATGCCAGCTCCCAGAAGAGTGACCACCCTCTCAGTGAAGAACCCTTTCCTAATATCCGTCCTGAATTTCCCCCGTTGAAGCTTCCTGCAGTTCCCTCGGGTCCTACCGCTGGTCACCAGAGAGAAGCGATCAGTGTCTTCGTCCCTATTTCCCCTTGTGAGGAAGCTGCAGGCCACCCTGAGATTAGCTCTTTTCATATCACAGAATCGCAGGGGTTGGAAGGGACCTCGAGGGATCCCAGAGTCCAATCCCTCTGCCAAAGCAGGTTCCCCATGGAACTTCCTATGTTCAAGTTTTGGGCCATCGCTCCTTGTCCTACTGCGA
>NW_011190600.1:0-1735 GCF_000146605.3 Meleagris gallopavo | reverse complement strand
CTTGGTAGGGGTTTGCACAACCCCAGGTAAGCCATCAGCCCGGCGCTAAGCACACAAAAGGTAGCGCTGAAAGGGCCGCGAGAGGCAGATGCTGCCTGCTGGGTCCTCGAAGGGAAACTGCCGGCTGCCGGGGAGGGCGAGGGGAGCGGAAATTCCCCTCTGGAGACTTCAAGTTCAGACACTCAAAGGGAGGCATCGGGGAGTTGAAAGCTTACATCAGTCCATGCACGCAGAGCTGCGGAGCGAGGTCATCTCGTGTCTCCCGTGGCCCAGAGGGAGAAACGCGGTCCCAGCTGGGCTGTGTTACAGAGAGCCAAGCGGGCAGCAGAGCACGCTCAGCTCCTCTGCTCACTTCCTCGCTGTCCCAGCTCCAACCCCTTCCTGCGCCCCTCCATATACAGCCCGGGCTGCAACACGCCTGGGAACCGCTGCTCTCGTACCCTCCGTCTGCTGCTCGCAGGGCAGGAAGGAGAGCCTTCTGCAGCACTGGGACAGTCCCACACAGCGTCAGGGAATGGGTAAAAAAAGCAGACCTATCGAGTGAGGATTAGGGAATACAAAGTAACAAACCAAACAACTACTGAATAAAATCTAATTAGCATTAATGCCGCTTAATGGACCAAACTACAACTTTGTTCGCAAACTTCAGGGAGGAACACAGAAACCATAGGAGTGCGAGGACTTTGAAGACAAGCGAAGATAAGTAGAGCCGCTGTTTGCGATATAACGGATGGGAGTCCCGTGAAGTGAAGAATGCAGAGATGCTATTGCGACACAGTGCAACCCCCTAAAGGTTTCGCAATTGCCCTCAGCCAACGACCGCCAGATGAGCCCAGAGACCCGACCCGACCCTAGAGGACGAATGCTCAGAGGAGGGGGACATCCAATGCAAATGTAACCAATTTCCTGGAAATTGGAGGAATGCACTCTGCCTATAAATGTGCAGTCACCACTTTCTTGATGTGCGAGTTAGGAGGAGATAACGCCCTTGCACCCGGCGCCGCAATACACACACCTGCTTTATAACCCACGGGTTATAGAGTGATTCCGCACGTCATGGCATGACAAAAATAAATCTGCCCCTTCATTGAAAAGAATCCCTTTTCTTCATCACCTCCTAAAGCTGTCGGTCATCTATTAATCCCCGAGTAGTGCTGCCGCCCTTCCCAGTCCCTGCCTCGAAACGGGGCTCACCTGGAAGAGGAAAATGCCTGCAGTTCCTCTGCACGAGCCACCAAGGGCACCTACCTTGGGTGCGGAGCAGGCTGCTCCCACCTCTGCTGCGGGCAACCGGGCTCCTGGGAGTCGCGGAGAGCAGAGGATGCCGAGTGCCCTCAGCCCGGAGCTGCCCGCAGGACGCCTTGCTGCACCTCCTGCCACCGCGGGGCTGCCGGACGGCTTCCAGCCAGGCTCTGGCCGCTTCGGCACAGCCTCAGGTCCAGGCGGCGATTCCCACACGAGCACGCCCCGAGCCGGCTGCCAGGCCTCGGGCGGTTTCACAGCTCGTTCTCCTGGCACATCTGCACCCGGGGGAGGGGGGAGGGAGGGATGGGGGCTGTGTTTTGTTACGCTAATGAAGCGTCGCTCTCTGCTAGGTCTCTTGGCTTCCTTTGCCGGGGACATTCGCACATCCTCGTGGTCACGCGTCCCCACGTTGCTGTCCTGGCGTTCCTTTAACTCCTCTCAGCCGTGAGCGGGTCCCAGCAAGTAGGCAATCTCCGGCTGCCCTGCTCTC
>NW_011190599.1:0-577 GCF_000146605.3 Meleagris gallopavo | reverse complement strand
AAAAATACTTTCTCATGGAAGCTTTCTATTTTGTTGATGGGGTTTGATTCAGAGCCTTTGGAGGCCTTATTCTTGCAGGAGAGGATGAGGTTCTTAGTTGTCAGAGAGGAACATTAATCTTGACATACTTGATGTATGAATGCAGGGGGTTTATATCGTCAACTTCAAGGGTCTAAGTTAGGAACCGAATCCTTCTGTGCAGCCAGAGAAACCTAAAGGCAGCTCAGAGAGCTTTCCTCTGTTGGCTACGGATGGATCGCAGCAAAAGCAGCTTCCTACCTTACATAGCTACAGGGAGGCACCAAAATAGATGGCATGGATCATCCCTAGTATGAAAATCAGCATGAAAGACTGCGGTAATGAAAGTCAGCCCAGCTATCTCTAGGGTGGTTACAGCCCACCGTGCTTTCAGGACTGAAGTTGAGCCTCATGCTTTCCTTCGGCCCCAGTTTGCTACACGTGAGAAGAATTTTATTTCCCTTCTTCCTCGTGGTAATGATGCCTAACGAAGCTGAAGATGTGATGTCCCCAGTAACAGTAACTCCCTCCGCTGAAAAAGGCCACAGATTAAACTCTC
>NW_011190598.1:0-522 GCF_000146605.3 Meleagris gallopavo | reverse complement strand
AACTTGTGCAATAGCATCCTTGATCCAGATCCCATGTCCATATTGCATCTCTTCTCAATGGCCCGAGGTGTCACGGGTGCACCGAACTGGAAATAACGCCCTCTCGGTGTTACTGTGAAAGTTTGCCAAGTGAAGCTGCGGATGCTCCATCCCTGGAGGTGTTCAAGGCCAGGCTGGGCAGCACGACCCAGTGGGTGGCATCCCTGCCCAGGGCATTGGGGTTGAGGTGATAAGTTCTTTACTGTCCTTTCCAACCCAACCCGTTCCACTGTTCTGCGTTGCTGTGATGTAAGCACCGGCCCCGGTGCAGTGCATCACAAGAGGAGCAGCCCGCGGGAGCCTCCAGCCGGCATCGCAGAGCCGTGAGGTCACAGCGCCCCGTCCTCTGGCTGTGCTGTGCCGTGAGCTCACAAGGCCTGGCTGTGACGCTGTGCTGTGCCGCAGGCATCGCTCTGTGCGACGCTCACTGTGGCTGCAGCAGCGGTGGTGGAAGCGTGGTGCGAGTGTGGGGGGCCATGGCCC
>NW_011190597.1:0-861 GCF_000146605.3 Meleagris gallopavo | reverse complement strand
AGGGAGGAGTTAGAGACAGCTTGTAGGTAGCAAGAATGACAGAAAAATAAAGGGATGGCAGACTCCGGGTCTGGGATAAGGAGGGGCTGAAGGCCGCAAACAGAAGGGTTGGAGAACAGCCCGAGGACGCCTGGCAACGAGGCGATTCGATGTCCGCAGGGCGAGCTGAAGCGGGGCTGGGGGGGCTGCCCCTCCCGCAGGGTCAGAAGTGAAACAGGGAGAAAGACTGCGAGCCTCCGCGGGGAAGATGAGGATTCTGCATCCCACGGCCACCAGGAGGAGACCCTCACCGCTCACTGCGCACGCGCGAGGGGGGGGCCGCGTGCTGCTGGGTTCTCGGAACGTAAGGAACGTGGATCCCAATTCCTGGAAACTACTGATCACGTATCAGTTCGGCCTCTCGCTGCAGCACTTCTTCCTGACGCTGTGCGAGTTAGGAGCAGCTCTCCCCCTTGCACCCGGAGTCGCAGCCCTGATTAAACACACCTGCTTTTATAACTGCTTTGTGGTCACAGAGTCTGATTCCACACATCAGCGTGCGCCGCTCCTCGGGGCAGTGTGTGCCAGGGCCCTCCTCGGGAAACATTTCTTCCTCCTATGGAAACCATCGGGCGCCCGGGCCGGCACTCTCGAAATAAACACGCGGTGCTGACAGACTCATTGCGGGCCGGGCGACGAATCCGCTGGTGGGACAGCGGTGCCGGTGCCCAGCGGGCCCATCTGTGTGCGTGGGGGAGAGAGAGGCAGCGGGCCTTTGGGGCCGGGTCGGGGGGCTGTGGGGGCTGGCAGACTGTCACTGAGACACGAGATGTCTCTGCAGAGCTGGAAGGTCAGGAGACTCAACAGATACGAAGGGCTCCC
>NW_011190596.1:0-509 GCF_000146605.3 Meleagris gallopavo | reverse complement strand
GGAAACTACTGATCACGTATCAGTTCGGCCTCTCGCTGCAGCACTTCTTCCTGACGCTGTGCGAGTTAGGAGCAGCTCTCCCCCTTGCACCCGGAGTCGCAGCCCTGATTAAACACACCTGCTTTTATAACTGCTTTGTGGTCACAGAGTCTGATTCCACACATCAGCGTGCGCCGCTCCTCGGGGCAGTGTGTGCCAGGGCCCTCCTCGGGAAACATTTCTTCCTCCTATGGAAACCACCGGGCGCCCGGGCCGGCACTCTCGAAATAAACACGCGGTGCTGACAGACTCATTGCGGGCCGGGCGACGAATCCGCTGGTGGGACAGCGGTGCCGGTGCCCAGCGGGCCCATCTGTGTGCGTGGGGGGAGAGAGAGGCAGCGGGCCTTTGGGGCCGGGTCGGGGGGCTGGTGGGGGCTGCAGACTGTCACTGAGACACGAGATGTCTCTGCAGAGCTGGAAGGTCAGGAGACTCAACAGATACGAAGGGCTCCCATCGTGCTCCTGAGC
>NW_011190595.1:0-487 GCF_000146605.3 Meleagris gallopavo | reverse complement strand
ACACACCTGCTTTTATAACTGCTTTGTGGTCACAGAGTCTGATTCCACACCTCAGCGTGCGCCGCTCCTCGGGGCAGTGTGTGCCAGGGCCCTCCTCGGGAAACATTTCTTCCTCCTATGGAAACCACCGGGCGCCCGGGCCGGCACTCTCGAAATAAACACGCGGTGCTGACAGACTCATTGCGGGCCGGGCGACGAATCCGCTGGTGGGACAGCGGTGCCGGTGCCCAGCGGGCCCATTTGTGTGCGTGGGGGGAGAGAGAGGCAGCGGGCCTTTGGGGCCGGGTCGGGGGGCTGTGGGGGCTGCAGACTGTCACTGAGACACGAGATGTCTCTGCAGAGCTGGAAGGTCAGGAGACTCAACAGATACGAAGGGCTCCCATCGTGCTCCTGAGCGCCCCTCCTCTCCTGGCTGCAGGCTGGTGGCAGGTGGAGGCAGGAACAAAGGGCAGGAGCAAGGGCAGAGGACTTCTTTGCTTTTCAATCT
>NW_011190594.1:0-496 GCF_000146605.3 Meleagris gallopavo | reverse complement strand
CGAATGGAGCTGCTCGAGAATACTAGAGTTTGCAGATTCAAAATCAAGCCTAGAATGCCAGACCTGAAGACTTTTCAGGAAATACGACAATGAAAGATAACATTAAATAAATAAATAACCCAATACAGCCACATTATTTAAATTGGCCTTGAAAGCTATCAGTGTCTAACTACTGTTATTTTAGGGTTGTGCATCTCTCTAGCAGCCACCAATTTACTCAGCCAGCCATTACAAACCTTAATTTTTCATAACTATGGAAGGGCTGATCCAAAAGGAATGCCTCCTATTTTATAATGCTGGCCACAACGTCACAGGTGGACACAGCAGAGGTTGAACCTTCCTGCCAGCACTCAGTTCATTTTGTAGCCAGGCGACAGATGGCAGCAGAGGGCCAGGATGACAGCACAGCACCTGACGTGGAGGTGCACACGGAGCACAGGGCTGTCACTGAACTCCTCCGCACTGAACAGAGCATTTATGAAGACCAACACGTGGA
>NW_011190593.1:0-516 GCF_000146605.3 Meleagris gallopavo | reverse complement strand
GATTCAAAATCAAGCCTAGAATGCCAGACCTGAAGACTTTTCAGGAAATACGACAATGAAAGATAACATTAAATAATAAATAACCCAATACAGCCACATTATTTAAATTGGCCTTGAAAGCTATCAGTGTCTAACTACTGTTATTTTAGGGTTGTGCATCTCTCCAGCAGCCACCAATTTACTCAGCCAGCCATTACAAACCTTAATTTTTCATAACTATGCAAGGGCTGATCCAAAAGGAATGCCTCCTATTTTATAATGCTGGCCACAGCGTCACAGGTGGACACAGCAGAGGTTGAACCTTCCTGCCAGCACTCAGTTCATTTTGTAGCCAGGCGACAGATGGCAGCAGAGGGCCAGGATGACAGCACAGCACCTGACGTGGAGGTGCACACGGAGCACAGGGCTGTCACTGAACTCCTCCGCACTGAACAGAGCATTTATGAAGACCAACACGTGGATGTGAGCGCAGTGAGGCTTCAGCAGTGGCAACAGCAATGCAAAAGACAAACCACC
>NW_011190592.1:0-755 GCF_000146605.3 Meleagris gallopavo | reverse complement strand
AAATACGACAATGAAAGATAACATTAAATAAGTAAATAACCCAATACAGCCACATTATTTAAATTGGCCTTGAAAGCTATCAGTGTCTAACTACTGTTATTTTAGGGTTGTGCATCTCTCTAGCAGCCACCAATTTACTCAGCCAGCCATTACAAACCTTCATTTTTCATAACTATGCAAGGGCTGATCCAAAAGGAATGCCTCCTATTTTATAATGCTGGCCACAACGTCACAGGTGGACACAGCAGAGGTTGAACCTTCCTGCCAGCACTCAGTTCATTTTGTAGCCAGGCGACAGATGGCAGCAGAGGGCCAGGATGACAGCACAGCACCTGACGTGGAGGTGCGCACGGAGCACAGGGCTGTCACTGAACTCCTCCGCACTGAACAGAGCATTTATGAAGACCAACACGTGGATGTGAGCGCAGTGAGGCTTCAGCAGTGGCAACAGCGATGCAAAAGACAAACCACCCAAACAGCCAGTATTGTTTTTTTCTTTTTAAACAAGCACAGCATGCAGGCACTCGTTCAACACTGGAAAAAAAAGCATAGCTAATGGTGGTAACCGTGTTGAAAAACAGAGTTTTGTAGCTGAGAATTCACTCTATGTATCTGTTGTCATTTCTATGGAAATAAATAGGAGGCATTCCTTTCAGAGCAATCTACGTACATCATCAATGAGCCATCATCCTAGTAATGCAGTAATAAAAATAATAGGAACAGAAAAAAACAGATTCTCAGAATATCTTTTGTGG
>NW_011190591.1:0-884 GCF_000146605.3 Meleagris gallopavo | reverse complement strand
TGGCCACAGCGTCACAGGTGGACACAGCAGAGGTTGAACCTTCCTGCCAGCACTCAGTTCATTTTGTAGCCAGGCGACAGATGGCAGCAGAGGCCAGGATGACAGCACAGCACCTGACGTGGAGGTGCACACGGAGCACAGGGCTGTCACTGAACTCCTCCGCACTGAACAGAGTATTTATGAAGACCAACACGTGGATGTGAGCGCAGTGAGGCTTCAGCAGTGGCAACAGCGATGCAAAAGACAAACCACCCAAACAGCCAGTATTGTTTTTTCTTTTTAAACAAGCACAGCATGCAGGCACTCGTTCAACACTGGAAAAAAAGCATAGCTAATGGTGGTAACCGTGTTGAAAAACAGAGTTTTGTAGCTGAGAATTCACTCTATGTATCTGTTGTCATTTCTATGGAAATAAATAGGAGGCATTCCTTTCAGAGCAATCTACGTACATCATCAATGAGCCATCATCCTAGTAATGCAGTAATAAAAATAATAGGAACAGAAAAAACAGATTCTCAGAATACCTTTTATGGGGATGGAACAACAAAACCAACGCTGCAGTCAGCTGCAGTTATTCCCCCGGAATGAACTGATAGCAGCAGAAAGGTCATGGCCACTTCCGACACTCAAACTGTACCAGCATTTCAGAGCACGCAGCCTTGGCATAAACCCTAAGGATAAACCAAATGGCATCTCTGTTCCAGCAATTTTTTCCTTCAATATACATGAATAGACTGGAGGTACTAATCCCACCAGTTCAGTTCTACCATTGTGTCTTACGGTAAGAAGAAAAGCAGGATGTTTAAGACTCTGTCAGGCACAGAACCTCCAGCACTGGAGGCAGCAGTTCTGAACTCTCGGTATCTTGTCATCATTTGTGCGCA
>NW_011190590.1:0-473 GCF_000146605.3 Meleagris gallopavo | reverse complement strand
CCAACGCTGCAGTCAGCTGCAGTTATTCCCCCGGAATGAACTGATAGCAGCAGAAAGGTCATGGCCACTTCCGACACTCAAACTGTACCAGCATTTCAGAGCACGCAGCCTTGGCATAAACCCTAAGGATAACCAAATGGCATCTCTGTTCCAGCAATTTTTTCCTTCAATATACGTGAATAGACTGGAGGTACTAATCCCACCAGTTCAGTTCTACCATTGTGTCTTACGGTAAGAAGAAAAGCAGGATGTTTAAGACTCTGTCAGGCACAGAACCTCCAGCACTGGAGGCAGCAGTTCTGAATTCTCGGTATCTTGTCATCATTTGTGCGCATGCACAAGAAACAGTGCAACTCACTGTACAAGGGCAACCAAATGTATTCAAGGCATACTTGCACAGGACTCTGAGGTAGAAAGCTGCTCGCTGAGGCGAAGATGAGAAATGAGGCAGGGGAAGCCTGACAGATTGAGAG
>NW_011190589.1:0-490 GCF_000146605.3 Meleagris gallopavo | reverse complement strand
GACTCTGTCAGGCACAGAACCTCCAGCACTGGAGGCAGCAGTTCTGAATTCTCGGTATCTTGTCATCATTTGTGCGCATGCACAAGAAACAGTGCAACTCACTGTACAAGGGCAACCAAATGTATTCAAGGCATACTTGCACAGGACTCGGAGGTAGAAAGCTGCTCGCTGAGGCGAAGATGAGAAATGAGGCAGGGGAAGCCTGACAGATTGAGAGTGATGAAGTGTCTGAATAAAGAAAGGAACAGAAGGAATAGACATTACTGGATTCTATCAGACGCCAATATTCATTTGAAAAACATACTGGACACGTAGAGTAAAAAGCAACACAGGATCAACCTGCAACTATTTATTCCGCTATGTCAGTGATGGTAGCTATTATACAAACTCTATGTATTTCTAATAAAAAAACACAAATTCCTCCTCCAGTGTGTAATCAAATTAAGTTCATTTATGAGTTTAGGTAGAAAAAAAGACTTCTGCTGGTCTC
>NW_011190588.1:0-586 GCF_000146605.3 Meleagris gallopavo | reverse complement strand
TATGTAAAAGATGAGGGAGGGACAAAAGGAGACATAGAAGATTGCTGTAAATAGATGGCATCATAAGGAATTAATGATGTTGAAGGAAAAGAAAGCAGAATTTGAATGAGGTAGGTGGTTTCTTTTTTTTTTTTTTTTTGTGAAATGCTAAGATATGAGAGGGTTAAATGATGCAGAATTTGTATTAGATAAATTTTGATATCTCTGTTTTGATATTACTGTTAATGTCATGTCCAGGGAGGTGCTTATCTAAAAAAGACATGTTACTTCAAGGTGTGGGAGGAAAATCAGTGAAGAATTATTTTGCACCTTATACTTGTGCTGTGCTTTTACCACACATAGGCCTTTTAAAAGGCCTCCAAACATAGACTTTTAGTTCTAATAACTTAATTATAGATGCAAGTAAAACACTTGGAAATGTTTCCTAAAAACACTCATATAATATTCTCCTTCTGTATTATTCTTTCTTAAAATCTGCTTGTTTTCTTTTTAAAAATTGCATTGCAGTCTTACAAATTTTTAATACAGTTTTTTAGTGCATTTTGAAAAAAACCCAAAACACTTTGATGAAAAAGATGAAAATGTA
>NW_011190587.1:0-536 GCF_000146605.3 Meleagris gallopavo | reverse complement strand
GCACCTTATACTTGTGCTGTGCTTTTTACCACACATAGGCCTTTTAAAAGGCCTCCAAACATAGACTTTTTAGTTCTAATAACTTAATTATAGATGCAAGTAAAACACTTGGAAATGTTTCCTAAAAACACTCATATAATATTCTCCTTCTGTATTATTCTTTCTTAAAATCTGCTTTGTTTTCTTTTTAAAAATTGCATTGCAGTCTTACAAATTTTTAATACAGTTTTTTTAGTGCAATTTTGAAAAAAAAACCAAAACACTTTGATGAAAAAGATGAAAATGTACTTCACAATAAGCAAGCCATTCAAACACACACATTTTTTAATGACATGTTTTCCACAAAGCTTTACTCTATTGCCACTCAGACTGAAAAATGTATTGATTCTGGCCTCAGGAACTGCATTTCATTTTTTCCCCAACTTTAGCAGGTGATAAATCAAAGGTGATGCAGTAGAACTGAACAGGAAGTGAGGGTCTAGGGGAGGAACAGTAATTCCTTCCAGTTGGCTAGGAAAAGACATTCTAAACAAGTG
>NW_011190586.1:0-531 GCF_000146605.3 Meleagris gallopavo | reverse complement strand
ATCATTCCACTGGATCTTTGAACATTTTCTTTTCAGTAGCTGTACATTCTTAGCACAACACAGTAACAAAGACAAAAGTGCTTCTTCGTCTTTTTCCTCTGCCTCCTTCTATTTTCTGTAGAGGTATCCATCAGAGGACTCTCCTAGGTTGCCTTTTCTCTCCTTGGGTGAACGGGAGAACAGGTAAATAAGTGGCTTAAAGCCTTACTGTATTTCGAAGATGAGCAGGAATGATTTATTCGCTCCAAGAACACTTCTTTTAGTTCTCAGAACAAATATAAATAGAAGGCAAGCACCAAATTTGCTCATACTAGTCAATTGGATAATCACTACCTTCTCTGGAAAGTATTCCATTTAAGAGGCCTCGATAAAAGAAGTGTTTAGAATCTTTTATTTTCAAGAGCTGAAGAAGAGACTTAGGCATTTGGGATTTATTTTCAGTAGATTTGTCTTCTTAATGCATTTTTTTATGTAATAAAATAAAAGTTTTCACCTCTTAACTGAATCTTCAAGCAAGGTGTAAATCTGTAT
>NW_011190585.1:0-665 GCF_000146605.3 Meleagris gallopavo | reverse complement strand
TTTCTTTTCAGTAGCTGTACATTCTTAGCACAACACAGTAACAAAGACAAAAGTGCTTCTTCGTCTTTTTCCTCTGCCTCCTTCTATTTTCTGTAGAGGTATCCATCAGAGGACTCTCCTAGGTTGCCTTTTCTCTCCTTGGGTGAACGGGAGAACAGGTAAATAAGTGGCTTAAAGCCTTACTGTATTTCGAAGATGAGCAGGAATGATTTATTCGCTCCAAGAACACTTCTTTTAGTTCTCAGAACAAATATAAATAGAAGGCAAGCACCAAATTTGCTCATGCTAGTCAATTGGATAATCACTACCTTCTCTGGAAAGTATTCCATTTAAGAGGCCTCGATAAAAGAAGTGTTTAGAATCTTTTATTTTCAAGAGCTGAAGAAGAGACTTAGGCATTTGGGATTTATTTTTCAGTAGATTTGTCTTCTTAATGCATTTTTTTATGTAATAAAATAAGTTTTCACCTCTTAACTGAATCTTCAAGCAAGGTGTAAATCTGTATCAAATTGTACTTTCAATGGATTTTGCTTGTTTACTCTCTGTCAGAAATCGTCTTTATTATCCATATCTTGGCAAAGTTATGAATATTTTTCATGAATAAAAGCAATGCTTTGCACTTAACTGTAACTTACAAGGTTCTCACTGTACATGTGAGAAGTTAA
>NW_011190584.1:0-1076 GCF_000146605.3 Meleagris gallopavo | reverse complement strand
TTATTTTTCAGTAGATTTGTCTTCTTAATGCATTTTTTTATGTAATAAAATAAAAGTTTTCACCTCTTAACTGAATCTTCAAGCAAGGTGTAAATCTGTATCAAATTGTACTTTCAATGGATTTTGCTTGTTTACTCTCTGTCAGAAATCGTCTTTATTATCCATATCTTGGCAAAGTTATGAATATTTTTCATGAATAAAAGCAATGCTTTGCACTTAACTGTAACTTACAAGGTTCTCACTGTACACGTGAGAAGTTAAAGATCAGCAGAAAAAGTTAAAATGATTTGCTGAAGGTCAGAGAAAGTATAAAGGGAGTGAATGCTGAAATCCATGCTGAAAACAAGTGTGGATCTCCTTATTGTAGCTTGTGCTCTAAGTAAGCTCATCCTCAAAAAGGCTCAAGTTTAAAACTCTTGAGTCCTTTGAGCAGCATATGCATTACAATACCTATGTATTTATATTCTGGTACTATATAAATTAATGAGGATAGAGGAAAGGACTTCAGTACTGCTAGCTTTACTGAGGTTCACTGAGGTTAACTCTGAACCCTGAGTCATCAGAAATGATTAAAAAGCTCCATTTGTATGCCCCTGGTGGGACCAGATCAACTATATCATAATGCTTCATCCTCTTTCTGTGTCCCTATGTGAATGCTTTGATCAACAAGGCCTGTTAAACCAAATGGACGTGGAAGAAGGCACTCACTGTAAAGAGTTAATAGCAGACCACTTTGCTACTCTTAATAGTAGGAATAGGTATGAAAGACAGAAAGAAAAATCCATCCCTCCATATGGAGACAGGATGGAAGCAGAACAGATCTAATAAGCTTGTACTGATACCTTTCAATCATCATTTGTGGATCTATGAAATAAGTTCTATGTACTGTGGCCTTTCACTCCTGGTGTACACTTGAGAAGTCTGAAAAGCTGGATTTTGTACCAAGGACCAGTATTTATCTTTCTAGAAACCCTTTCTCCTACCATAGCCCAGCCATAATATGTCTTCTGCTTGACTTTAGGGGTGAGCAACGACCATAATGTTTAAGGCACAGGACGTGTCACAGCTCCTGAAAC
>NW_011190583.1:0-595 GCF_000146605.3 Meleagris gallopavo | reverse complement strand
GTGTACACTTGAGAAGTCTGAAAAGCTGGATTTTGTACCAAGGACCAGTATTTATCTTTCTAGAAACCCTTTCTCCTACCATAGCCCAGCCATAATATGTCTTCTGCTTGACTTTAGGGGTGAGCAACGACCATAATGTTTAAGGCACAGGACGTGTCACAGCTCCTGAAACTGCCTTCCAGGTATGAACATATTTCTTATTTACATCACAGTTACATTTTAGATAGAAAACATAGTAATTAAATTTAAGTAGTGTATTTTCCCAACAAAAAAATTAGTTACATACCATTAAGTCTGTAACAGTATTTTATCATTTGATGGTTTATTTCTAGATTCTGCTTGCAAACAATTCAATGTAATATGTATTCAATATATTCAATATATAATATATTCAATGTAATACTATTCAGTAGTTCAAAGTTTTGTTTTGAGATGAGTGACAGTTTGTCCTTATTGCATCTATAAGCAGTCAGACGGGAGTGGAAATAAGGAGATGGAAAGCTCTTTAGTGTACTCTTTGTTTACCAAATGCTGAATAAATTCCTAAATCAACAGAATTGTTAGGATTTTCAAGGCAAATGCTGAGAATTAGAAT
>NW_011190582.1:0-503 GCF_000146605.3 Meleagris gallopavo | reverse complement strand
TTACTAAGGTGAGGGGGGGGGTTCTGGTAACGGAGGATGCTGAGAAGGCAGAGATACTGAATGCCTTCTTTACTTCCGTCTTCAGTGAAAAGGCTCTCCCTCAGGTTTCCCACACCCTGGAGGTTAGTGAGAGGGTCTGGGGAATGGGAGACTTCCCTGTAGTCAGGAAAGAGGACGTGCGTGAGCGCCTAGGCAGTACTAAGGTCCACAAGTCCATGGGACCTGATGGGGTGCATCCACGTGTGCTAAGGGAGCTGGCGGAGGTCATTGCCAAACCACTCTCCCTCATTTTTGAGAGGTCTTGGATAACGGGGGAGGTCCCTGAAGACTGGAGGATAGCCAATGTCACTCCAGTCTTCAAAAAGGGCAAGCAGGAAGACCCGGGTAATTATAGGCCTGTCAGCCTCACCTCCGTCCCTGGAAAGGTGATGGAACAGCTTGTGCTGGACACCATCTCCAGACAGCTGGGAGAAAAGGAGGTTATCAGGAGTAGTCAGCATGGG
>NW_011190581.1:0-1008 GCF_000146605.3 Meleagris gallopavo | reverse complement strand
GGTAATTATAGGCCTGTCAGCCTCACCTCCGTCCCTGGAAAGGTGATGGAACAGCTTGTGCTGGACACCATCTCCAGACAGCTGGGAGAAAAGGAGGTTATCAGGAGTAGTCAGCATGGGTTCACCAAGGGGAGGTCGTGCTCAACCAACTTGGTGGCCTTCTATGATGCTGTCACATGCTGGGTGGATGGGGGAAGAGCGGTAGATGTAATCTACCTTGATTTTAGAAAGGCGTTTGATACTGTCTCCCACGACATCCTTATAACAAAGCTGAGGAAGTGTGGGATAGACGAGTGGACAGTGAGGTGGGTTGAGAACTGGCTGACTGGCAGAGCGCAGAGGGTCGTCGTTGGCGGTGCAGAGTCTGACTGGAGACCTGTGACCAGTGGTGTCCCCCAGGGGTCTGTGCTGGGTCCGGTCTTGTTCAACATCTTCATCAATGACCTTGATGAGGGGATAGTGGCCACTCTCAGCAAGTTTGCTGATGATACGAAGTTGGGAGGATTGGCTGACACGCCTGAAGGCTGTGCTGCCATTCAGCGAGACCTGGACAGGCTGGAGAGCTGGGCAGTAAGAAACCAGATGAAGTTCAACAAAAGCAAGTGTAGGGTCTTACACCTAGGGAGGAATAATTGCATGCACCAATACAGGCTGGGGGATGAGCTGCTGGAGAGGAGCTCTGCAGAGAGGGACCTGGGCGTCCTGGTGGACGACAGGTTGGCCATGAGCCAGCAGTGTGCCCTCGTGGCCAAAAAGGCCAATGGCATTCTGGGGTGCATTAAGAAGAGCGTGGCCAGCAGGTCGAGGGAGGTGATCCTCCCCCTCTACTCTGCCCTGGTAAGGCCTCATCTGGAGTACTGTGTCCAGTTTTGGGCTCCCCAGTACAAAAAAGACAGGGATCTCTTGGAAAGAGTCCAGCGGAGGGCCACAAAGATGGTGAAGGGCCTGGAGCATCTCCCCTATGAAGAAAGGCTAAGTGAACTGGGTCTGTTTAGCCTTGAGAAAAGA
>NW_011190580.1:0-526 GCF_000146605.3 Meleagris gallopavo | reverse complement strand
AGGGAGGAATAATTGCATGCACCAATACAGGCTGGGGGATGAGCTGCTGGAGAGGAGCTCTGCAGAGAGGGACCTGGGCGTCCTGGTGGACGACAGGTTGGCCATGACCCAGCAGTGTGCCCTCGTGGCCAAAAAGGCCAATGGCATTCTGGGGTGCATTAAGAAGAGCGTGTCCAGCAGGTCGAGGGAGGTGATCCTCCCCCTCTACTCTGCCCTGGTAAGGCCTCATCTGGAGTACTGTGTCCAGTTTTGGGCTCCCCAGTACAAAAAAGACAGGGATCTCTTGGAAAGAGTCCAGCGGAGGGCCACAAAGATGGTGAAGGGCCTGGAGCATCTCCCCTATGAAGAAAGCCTAAGTGAACTGGGTCTGTTTAGCCTTGAGAAAAGAAGACTGAGAGGGGACCTGATCCAGGTTTATAAATATCTGAGGTGTGGCGGCCATAGCGGTGAGGCCAGTCTCTTTTCAGTGGTACGTGGAGACAGGACGAGGGGAAACGGACATAAGCTGCAGCATAGGAAGTTTTGC
>NW_011190579.1:0-715 GCF_000146605.3 Meleagris gallopavo | reverse complement strand
TGTTTTCCACAGTGCTAGGAGTAGATCTATGTAACTGACCTGAGTTTTTGTTCTACTGGTCAATAAAATTTAACTGGAAACTACTGTAAGTCATGTGGAGTTGAAGCAAAATGTGGTTCTTCTTTGTTTTCAAGGTCAAGGGAGACTTTTTTCATGAAATCACAGATTTTATGTTCCCCAGGAGGCCAGGCTACGAGAGCTGGGGCTCTTCAGCCTGGAGAAGAGAAGGCTCCAAGGAGACCTTATAGCGGCCTGCCAGTACCTGAAGGGGCCTACAGGAAAGCTGGGATGGGACTTTTTATAAGGGCAGGTAGTGACAGGATGAGGGGGAAACAGCTTTAAACTGACAGAGAGTAGATATTAGGAAGAAATTCTTCCTGTCAGGGTGGCAATGCACTGGCACAGGTTGCCCATAGAGGTTGTGGATGCCCGCTCCCTGGAAGCACTCAAGGCCAGGCTGGATGGGGCTGTGAGAAACCTGGGCTAGAGGGGGTTGGAACTGGGTGGTCATAAAGGTCCCTTCCAGTCCAAACCATCCTATGATTTTATGACTTGATGTCTTTCCTGCAGCGAGGGGCCCAAAACCGAACACAATATTCAAGTGCAGTCTCACCAGGGCTGAGTACAGAGGGACGATCACTTCCCTGCTCTACTGGCTGCACTGCTTCTGATACAAGCCAGGATGCCATTCTCGGCCACCTGGGGACACTGCTGG
>NW_011190578.1:0-631 GCF_000146605.3 Meleagris gallopavo | reverse complement strand
GAGAAGAGAAGGCTCCAAGGAGACCTTATAGCGGCCTGCCAGTATCTGAAGGGGCCTACAGGAAAGCTGGGGTGGGACTTTTTATAAGGGCAGGTAGTGACAGGATGAGGGGAAACAGCTTTAAACTGACAGAGAGTAGATATTAGGAAGAAATTCTTTCCTGTCAGAGTGGCAATGCACTGGCACAGGTTGCCCATAGAGGTTGTGGATGCCCGCTCCCTGGAAGCACTCAAGGCCAGGCTGGATGGGGCTGTGAGAAACCTGGGCTAGAGGGGGTTGGAACTGGGTGGTCATAAAGTCCCTTCCAGTCCAAACCATCCTATGATTTTATGACTTGATGTCTTTCCTGCAGCAGGGGCCCAAACCGAACACAATATTCAAGTGCAGTCTCACCAGGGCTGAGTACAGAGGGACGATCACTTCCCTGCTCTACTGGCTGCACTGCTTCTGATACAAGCCAGGATGCCATTCTCGGCCACCTGGGGACACTGCTGGCTCACTTTCAGCCAAGTGTTGACCAACACCCCCAGGTCCATTTCCTCTGCACAGTCTTCCAGCTACTCTGCCCAAGCCTGTAGCGTTGCCGGGGTTGTTGTGGCCGAAGTGCAGGACCCGGCATTTGGTCCTGCTG
>NW_011190577.1:0-643 GCF_000146605.3 Meleagris gallopavo | reverse complement strand
AAAGCCAGGCTGGATGGGGCTGTGAGAAACCTGGGCTAGAGGGGGTTGGAACTGGGTGGTCATAAAGTCCCTTCCAGTCCAAACCATCCTATGATTTTATGACTTGATGTCTTTCCTGCAGCAAGGGGCCCAAAACCGAACACAATATTCAAGTGCAGTCTCACCAGGGCTGAGTACAGAGGGACGATCACTTCCCTGCTCTACTGGCTGCACTGCTTCTGATACAAGCCAGGATGCCATTCTCGGCCACCTGGGGACACTGCTGGCTCACTTTCAGCCAAGTGTTGACCAACACCCCCAGGTCCATTTCCTCTGCACAGTCTTCCAGCTACTCTGCCCAAGCCTGTAGCGTTGCCGGGGTTGTTGTGGCCGAAGTGCAGGACCCGGCATTTGGTCCTGCTGAACTTCATCCCACTGGCCTCAGCCCAGCTAGCCAGCCTGTTCAGATCCCTCTGGAGAGCCTTCCTTCCCCCAGGCAGACCCACGCTTCCTCCCAACTTGGTGTCATCTGCAAATTTAGTGAAGGTGCACTCCATGCCTTCATCCGGGTAATCAGTAAAGACACTGGACAGGCCCCAGTACCAGCCCCTGGGGAACACCACTCATGACCAGTCTCCAGCTGGATCTAACTCCATTCACCACC
>NW_011190576.1:0-1213 GCF_000146605.3 Meleagris gallopavo | reverse complement strand
CTCCAATTAGCAACAGCACACCAAACTTTTCCCCAACTTTGCTGAGCAATAGACAGAGAGAGAGTCTGTGGTTATAAGACAAGGGAAAATGGTTCTAAGCTCAAAGAGATTTAGGTTAGATATAAAGAAAAATATTAAATATAAAGAAAAAAGACTTTTTTCAGTGAGGATGGTGAGACTTCCAGGGTGAGGCTGGATGAGGCCCCAGGCAACCTGATCTAGCTGTGGTGTCCGTGTGCATTGCAGTTGGACTTCGGAGGTGCCTTCCTAAGGATTCTTTGAATATATGTTGCATTTTCTGCAGGAAGTTATCTGAATGTTACACTGGATGCAGCCTTTCTAACTTTAGCATTGATTCCACTGCAGAAAGGAACCTCCCAGAATTTATTCACATCCCAGGTTAAGATAGCTTTACACTTCTAATGATGTTTTGCACTTTTGACAGCACAGGATTATCATCTCTGTCATTTCCTGGCCAGTGAAAACATACTGACTGTGATGTGCCATGGAAACACTATCGTGCTGAGCCGTGACCAGAGACTTCCCACTCAACCATGGTGGTCAGTGCTTGTATGACGTAGGCAATGCTGGTTTGTTGCTTGGATGGCACTACCTGTGATGCATCATTCCAACTTGCTGTGGTACGCCTTGGGGATCTGTTGGTGGCTTTTCTTCACATGCCCTTCATTCTTTTTCTGACACCCCCCCCATTTAAAACCCAAAAAGTCAGAAGAATTGTGAGATCCCATTATCGTTGTTTGTATTTCTACAGAAAACAAATAAATAAATAAATAAAGATCAAGCAAGCTCTTAGCCTTCTACAGTAGCTGTGTATAGCTGTGTACTCTTTACTGAGCACCTAGCAGGGGACTCTCCCCCTCACACACATTCCCATAACTGTAGTAGTCACCTATAGAGCAGGAAATTCCCTCCTGGCAGCCTCCTCAAGCCCACTCCTGTCTCCTCTGCACATCCCCTGGTGTTTGGGACATTTGCCTTGCCCCATACACACTACCTCCATCTTCCCTCTTGGTACACAGCCAGAGAAGTTCCTATATTCTCTATGCAAAACATCCTTGTAAACTTCTCCCTCATTTTCCCTTGCGGGAAGCTAGATATAACCTCCATCTGTGGGGCACACCTGGGTCCACCTGTGGGTCCCTGTGCGTTCAGAATCAGCCACAGCTTGGCTCTGTAAAAATATCCTTCTTCC
>NW_011190575.1:0-531 GCF_000146605.3 Meleagris gallopavo | reverse complement strand
GCATGGTTATGTTGGAAGGGACCTTAAAGCCACTCTCCCCTCATACCCCTACCATGGGATGTATAACAATCAGAAAGACCAATGCAATAGAATGCTATTACAGGAGATGTAACAACAAGGGAGCTATTGCCATAGAAAGGTGTTACAAAGAAAAATGCACTCACCCACCTCTGAAGATCTAGGCTCATAAGGGAAACTCCACCACCCGGTACTGTGGGAAAATCTCTGCATGTACTAACTACTTGTGCAAGCCAATTCTCACACTCCCCTCATCCTTTCCATGATGCCAGGCAGCTACTCTGAATACGTTTCCCTGGGGGCGTTGACTAGAAGTTGCTGGAGCATGACTTAAAAGCACTCTGGGTTGGAAATGCAGAAGTCGAAGTCTTTTTCTTTACAAACGATTTGCAATGATATCTTGCTTCTAGGAGCTGTATACGTGCCAGAATCCAAGAAGTAGTGTAACTTCTAGGCTCTTTAACTCACTCTTCTCCTAAGTCCTCTATATGCATATGCATATATATACATAAA
>NW_011190574.1:0-495 GCF_000146605.3 Meleagris gallopavo | reverse complement strand
TGTGAACAGAGAAATATAAGTGCGTTCTTTCAGTTCCAGCTGGTTGTGCCTGCTGTGATGGGCATCGCGTGCAGTGAGATCAGCCGTGGGCCTGACCCGGCACGGATGGAGGTAGAGTATGAAGCTCTGATTGGTCGTTGTCCCTGACTTGATCCAGCAGAGTGAGCTGCAGATGAGCTCTCCTGCTTTTCAAGAGAGAGAGAATCCTTGCGACTCTATTGGTGTCACTGAAAAGCTGCCCTAAAAGCTCTCTTTTCTTGGTACGGGCATCGAGATGGCCGTGAAAGTCATAGTAGCGACAGAATCCGATCTGGCGTCACAAACATGCAGGAGCATTGTTTCCCCATCTGCCTGGATTTTGTCACCCAAAGACAAAGTGGTGTTCTCGTCTTCACCAAGTTTAAAGGAAGGTGGCACTGCTAGTGAGCCAAGGATTGGGCCAGTGGACCAGCTCCTGTGTCCAGTCCACGGCTGAGGTCTCCAGGCAATTAGGTT
>NW_011190573.1:0-656 GCF_000146605.3 Meleagris gallopavo | reverse complement strand
ACTGTTGGTTGAACTGCTCAAGAGAGCTTGCTTTGTGCTTGCAGTGGCACTGTTTGCACCTTGTGAACTGCAGCCGTAGCTTTGGTTTCCCTCTGAACGGTCTCTTGGCATCTTAAACAATCGACCTTCCTGGACAAAGAGCGCAGGAAAGGATGGGGCAAAATGGGCAAGGCCACCTGTCTGCCAAGTCAGTGCCATTGCTGATTAGTCTGGGTAGAGAGAGATGCGTCTTGGCATTGCCTGGCGAGCGCCTGCTGCACCCAGGCAGAGAAACAGCTGTTCTTAGACTTGCCGCTCCTTTTTATGTGCCCATGATCAGGACCGAGTGCATTTCCTGCAGCTTTCTCTGCTGATGTGCTCCTCAGCCTGACATCCTCCTCGTTTGTCCTCAGCTCCTCACCGTGGCCTGTGCTCTCTGTTTCAGACTGAGACCAAGGGGAAGCCCCAGCTGGTCCATCAGGAGACATCTCTTAATACTCCAGCTATTGCTGCTGCTCACGTTATTAAGAGATACGTTGCCCAGGCACCGGATGAACTCTCCTTTGAGGTAAGCAGTTCAAGGCGTTCCTTGTTGTCATGTGAGAAGAGCATCAGGTGCGAACACATCAGGAATATTCTCAGACACCTTCAGAATGTTTGGTGAGGTGAAGCCCAGA
>NW_011190572.1:0-532 GCF_000146605.3 Meleagris gallopavo | reverse complement strand
CCTACCTTGAAACATGGAGCTGACAAAATGGGGATCCAGGTCTTCTATCCGCCGTCCAGTCAGATTCTCTCTCTCGGCTAGGGCTCGGACACAGCGGGAGACCGGGATCAGCATGCCAGTGTACTGGGCTGGCACCACGAACAACAGCAGCCGCGGCCACAGGAGCTGTAGGGAACGAGGCAGTTGAGCGTGTCAGCATTCCTGCCCCCGCTCAGAGATGAAGAGGACTCTGTGAATTTCCCTGAGTGCAAGGCAGAGTGTGACTTACTTTGGACATCCCTCTCACAGAGAGGTCCAGTGACCCCAGGATGTCCATGCACAGCTCCTGGAGAGCACCTTCTTCCTGGGCTTCCTGGGCAGAAAGGTCTCCAGCTGCCTGCACAACAGTGGTGTTGAAACCTGGTTATGCTCAGTTCTCAGGAGCCTCTCGGGAGGCTCAGGTGTGTCCCCAGTGGTGCTTCTGTGCCACCCTCTGAGCAGCACAGGTCTTCCAAAAGAAGACGCTGCCCACTGTCCTTACCCTTCTTCCCGT
>NW_011190571.1:0-655 GCF_000146605.3 Meleagris gallopavo | reverse complement strand
TGTAGGGAACGAGGCAGTTGAGCGTGTCAGCATTCCTGCCCCGCTCAGAGATGAAGAGGACTCTGTGAATTTCCCTGAGTGCAAGGCAGAGTGTGACTTACTTTGGACATCCCTCTCACAGAGAGGTCCAGTGACCCCAGGATGTCCATGCACAGCTCCTGGAGAGCACCTTCTTCCTGGGCTTCCTGGGCAGAAAGGTCTCCAGCTGCCTGCACAACAGTGGTGTTGAAACCTGGTTATGCTCAGTTCTCAGGAGCCTCTCGGGAGGCTCAGGTGTGTCCCCAGTGGTGCTTCTGGGCCACCCTCTGAGCAGCACAGGTCTTCCAAAAGAAGACGCTGCCCACTGTCCTTACCCTTCTTCCCGTGGCGCGGTTGAACTCCCTGAAGATGTGCCCCACCACATCCCAGGCTGAGCAGCTCCGGGTGTTAGAACTGAGCAGATCCTTGATGAAATATAGAAGAGCCGTCCTCACCTGCCAGGGGTCAATTGTGAGTGTGATTTTTCTGGTCGGAAGGCAAAGGGAAGCCACCTGCTCATCGGGGCAGCCCTTTGGGCATGAGCAGAGACAATAAGAGCACAAGAGAAGCCTTGGCTCCTGTGGCGAGGGCCAGGCCTTAGCAGCAGACTGTGCACTTTCCAAGCACAGCACAGGGA
>NW_011190570.1:0-586 GCF_000146605.3 Meleagris gallopavo | reverse complement strand
TGTTGAAACCTGGTTATGCTCAGTTCTCAGGAGCCTCTCGGGAGGCTCAGGTGTGTCCCCAGTGGTGCTTCTGGGCCACCCTCTGAGCAGCACAGGTCTTCCAAAAGAAGACGCTGCCCACTGTCCTTACCCTTCTTCCCGTGGCGCGGTTGAACTCCCTGAAGATGTGCCCCACCACATCCCAGGCTGAGCAGCTCCGGGTGTTAGAACTGAGCAGATCCTTGATGAAATATAGAAGAGCCGTCCTCACCTGCCAGGGGTCAATTGTGAGTGTGATTTTTCTGGTCGGAAGGCAAAGGGAAGCCACCTGCTCATCGGGGCAGCCCTTTGGGCATGAGCAGAGACAATAAGAGCACAAGAGAAGCCTTGGCTCCTGTGGCGAGGGCCAGGCCTTAGCAGCAGACTGTGCACTTTCCAAGCACAACACAGGGACCTCCCTGCTCCACTCTGCCTGCTCTCCCCACAGGAGCCATCGCAACCGTGTGCTCAGTGCCCCAGCACCTCTCTAGTCACCCCAGCCCTGCCTGTCTTGGCAGCAGCATCACCACCCCAACAACGCTTTCCTTTCCCAAACCAGCTCACCCGG
>NW_011190569.1:0-608 GCF_000146605.3 Meleagris gallopavo | reverse complement strand
AACCTTGATAGTTTATTCTGCAAGCAGGTGTTCCATTTTGGCCTCTGTATCATGCACTGGCCATGCAGATGCAGTGTACAAATGGAAATACCCTTCGGACCCTGAGAAGAATAAAAGCAAGAGAGAATCTGGGGTGGGTGAGAGAGGAAAAGTGCACCTTGAAGCAGGGGACGCCCTGCTCGCACTGCCTATCGCATTCGCCACCACCATGTTTTTATCTCTCTCTTTCTGCAGATTGTTGGTTCTCGAGGGTCTGTAAATAATAATGCCCATAGTTCTATCTGGCATGCAAAAGTTGCCCGACTATTGATTCTCTGTTAGCCAAAGGTATAACCATGAGCACTCTAAAAGCATCTGTTGTACAAATCTTAGTGGTCTTTCAAAATCAATGTATCAGAATACATGAAAGTTGAAGATCTCTTTCAAGGCAGTGAGAGATTAACACAGAATGGGTCCCTCCGGGATTTATTTCCAGGTTGCAGAAAGTTGGGCTGCAGACCAAAGACATGTTTGTTCTATTTAGGTTCACAGTACTTCTTGTCATGATACTATGTTTGCCTTGTTTCCTTTCTCACACTTATATAGTATTGCCAATTGAGGCCTTGATT
>NW_011190568.1:0-645 GCF_000146605.3 Meleagris gallopavo | reverse complement strand
CTCGTTGCATCCCTGCAGGCCCTGACTACATTCCTATATTCTTCCCAAGTGGTCAGACCCTTTTTCCACATTTCATGGACCTTCTTCTTTCCTTTGAGTTTGCGCATGAGCTCCTTGCTCATCCACACAGGTCTCCTGCCACCTTTTCCTGATTTCTTGATCACAGGGACGCACCGATCCTGAGCTTGGAAGAAGAGCTGTTTAAATGCTGACCAGCTCTCAGAGGCCCCCTTACCTTCTAACACCCGAGCCCATGGAATAGCTCCAAGTAGGTCCCGGAAGAGATCGAAGTTGGCTCTCCTAAAGTCCAGGGTAGCAATCCTACTTATTGCTTTGCTTCTTCCACTCAGGATCTTGAACTCCACCATCTCATGATCACTACAACCCAAACTGCCCCCAACCTTTACTTCCTTAACAAGTCCATCCCTGTTGGTGAGAATAAGGTCCAGTAACACCCCTCCCCACGTCGGTTCCTCCACCACCTGCATCAGAAAGTTGTCTTCAACGCACTGCAAGAACCGTCTGGACCGTGCGTGCCTGGCCATGTTGGTCGTCCAGCAAATATCTGGGTAATTGAAGTCCCATAAGCACCAGTGCCTAGGAACATGACGCTACATCCAGTTGCTTTTGGAAGGCCTCATCACG
>NW_011190567.1:0-833 GCF_000146605.3 Meleagris gallopavo | reverse complement strand
TGAAAGGAGAGCACTCCAGAAGATGGGACAGAAGAAGAGCAAGCCTTCTGATCCCATGGGTGGTCCCAAGGGGAGACTACCAGATATACCGCCGGATAGCCCACTAGGACTTATGATTGAGTACTGGGGAAACTTTCCCTCGAGGAAAGGAAAGAGCAAAGAGAAAACGGTCCGTTATTGTATGGAGTTTGGGGGGAAAACAAATCAGGGCAGATAGTTTATTCTGGCCGATATTTGGATCCTTTGAGGACTGGATATGCCAGGCCTTAAATATTGATGTTAATTCTAAAAAGCCATTTAGCGATGAGGAAAGCGAATACGCTAGTCTACGGACTGTGCCAGGAACCCGAACTTTTCTATTTAACCTTAAAGAAAAGAGACAAAAAGAAAAGATGAGAAAGGAGGAAGAAATCCCCTGGTCCCCTCCTCCTTATGTATCCCCCTGAGCTTCCTGCGGCTCCCCAACCTGCCTCTGCACCCCAGGCTCCAGTAGAGGCTCCAGTAGAAGATAAGGGGATAGAGTGCGATGATACAGAGGAGTCAGATTATCCTGACTCACCTGGACTGCGAAGGAGAACCAGGAGCCAGACCAAACTAAGAAGTTCCAGGGAGGAAAAGTTGTTCCCCCTTAGAGAAGTCCCAGTAAGGGGACCTGGACAGCAGCTAGGAGTAGGGTACGTCTCTACTCCTTTGAATTCAGGAGATGTTAGAGAATTTAAAAGGGAAATGGGGGATTTACTAGAAGACCCATTGGGAGTTTCTGAAAGGCTGGACCAGTTTTTAGGACCAAGTCTTTACACCTGGGAAGAGTTACAATCTATATTAGGGATCTT
>NW_011190566.1:0-456 GCF_000146605.3 Meleagris gallopavo | reverse complement strand
GAGTAGGGTACGTCTCTACTCCTTTGAATTCAGGAGATGTTAGAGAATTTAAAAGGGAAATGGGGAATTTACTAGAAGACCCATTGGGAGTTTCTGAAAGGCTGGACCAGTTTTTAGGACCAAGTCTTTACACCTGGGAAGAGTTACAATCTATATTAGGGATCTTATTTACTGCAGAAGAGAGAGAGATGATCCGGGGGGCAGGAATGAGAATCTGGGATTGTCAGCATCAGGCTGGCCCGGGAGCAGATGAGAAGCGGCCTCTCCAAAAGCCACCCTGGAATAACCAAAATGCAGAGCACCCAGCTGATATGTCAGACCTCAAACGATTATCATTCAAGGAATCAGGGAGTCCGTTCCTCAGGGACAGAAGATGAATAAAGCCTTTAGTGAGCAGCAAAAGTAGGATGAAACCCGACTGAATGGCTGGAAAGGCTGCGTAAAAGCCTGCAGCTG
>NW_011190565.1:0-649 GCF_000146605.3 Meleagris gallopavo | reverse complement strand
CAATCTATATTAGGGATCTTATTTACTGCAGAAGAGAGAGATATGATCCGGGGGCAGGAATGAGAATCTGGGATTGTCAGCATCAGGCTGGCCCGGGAGCAGATGAGAAGCGGCCTCTCCAAAAGCCGCCCTGGAATAACCAAAATGCAGAGCACCCAGCTGATATGTCAGACCTCAAACGATTATCATTCAAGGAATCAGGGAGTCCGTTCCTCGGGGACAGAATATGAATAAAGCCTTTAGTGAGCAGCAAAAGAAGGATGAAACCCCGACTGAATGGCTGGAAAGGCTGCGTAAAAGCCTGCAGCTGTATCCGGGAGTAGATCCTGCTACTCCCGTAGGGCAGGCACTACTAAAAACACAGTTTGTGGCCAAATCTTGGACTGACGTCAGGAGGGAGTTAGAAAAGTTGGAAGACTGCAGGATAAGGGACTAGCTGAATTACTGAGGGAAGCACAGAGGGTATCTGTAAGACGAGAAGAAGAGATCCACAGGAAGCAAGCTAGAAACTTAGTGGCAGCAGTAAGGGAAGGGCCACAAGTAAAGCGGGAATTCTCCGGAGGGAGAAGAGGCTCTCAATCAAGGGAACAGGGAGAGTGGAAAACGGAGTGACTAAGGATATGAGGCAAATCAAATGTTTTACTGCTAG
>NW_011190564.1:0-630 GCF_000146605.3 Meleagris gallopavo | reverse complement strand
GAGTAGATCCTGCTACTCCCGTAGGGCAGGCACTACTAAAAACACAGTTTGTGGCCAAATCTTGGACTGACGTCAGGAGGGAGTTAGAAAAGTTGGAAGACTGGCAGGATAAGGGACTAGCTGAATTACTGAGGGAAGCACAGAGGGTATCTGTAAGACGAGAAGAAGAGATCCACAGGAAGCAAGCTAGAATCTTAGTGGCAGCAGTAAGGGAAGGGCCACAAGTAAAGCGGGAATTCTCTGGAGGGAGAAGAGGCTCTCAATCAAGGGAACAGGGAGATGGAAAACGGAGTGACTAAGGATATGAGGCAAATCAAATGTTTTTACTGCTAGAAAAAAAAGGACATAAGAAAAAAAGATTGCAGAAAGCGAATACAGGATGAAAAGATGTTCCAGGAAGATTAGTGGGGTCAGGGGCTCTGTGTGCTGGGGACCCTGAAAGGAGCAGAGCCCTTGATAAAATTGAAAGTGGGTCCTCAGCGCCAGGAAATGGAGTTCCTTGTGGACTCTGGGGCAGAAAGATTGACTGTCCAAAAGCTGCCCTGGGATGCTCAGATTCCTCAGCAAAACTTCAAATAGTTGGAGCCAAGGGTGAACCATTTAAAGCACCAATAATCAAAGGAGTAGAGA
>NW_011190563.1:0-608 GCF_000146605.3 Meleagris gallopavo | reverse complement strand
GTGGTATACCTGGGATTCAGTGGGGAAATTGGATATTGCCCCTTTTGAAGTAAGCATTAAGAACCCAGAGATCCCTGGAAGGATAAAACAGTACCCTATGTCACAGGAAGGCCGACAGGGACTCCAACCAGAGATTGAGAGATTAATAGCAAGAGGCTCATTAGAAGCCTGCATGTCACCATTCAACACCCCCGTGCTACCTGTGAAGAAACCTGATGGCTCATCTAGGCTAGTGCATGACTTCAGGGAAATAAACAAGCGAATGATCACCCGGTTCCCAGTAGTCGCCAACCCTTGGACTCTATTAAGCCAGTTAACACCAGCACTGAAGTGGTATACAGCCATAGACTTAAAAGACGCATTCTGGGAAACAACAATTAAGGTGGACAGTGCTACCCCAGGGATTCACCGAATCACCTAATCTGCTTGGTCAAGCACTAGAACAGGTACTGGGCACTTATCAGCCAGATCCCCAGGTAACCTTAGTGCAACATGTAGACGGTTTGCTCCTGGCAGGGCAGATGAGGGGCAGTCCGAAAAGAAAGTCTGAAGTTATTCAACTTTTTAGGCCTAAAAGGACTAAAAGTATCAAAGTCAAAATTACAATT
>NW_011190562.1:0-564 GCF_000146605.3 Meleagris gallopavo | reverse complement strand
CCCAGAGATCCCTGGAAGGATAAAACAGTACCCTATGTCACAGGAAGGCCGACAGGGACTCCAACCAGAGATTGAGAGATTAATAGCAAGAGGCTCATTAGAAGCCTGCATGTCACCATTCAACACCCCCGTGCTACCTGTGAAGAAACCTGATGGCTCATCTAGGCTAGTGCATGACTTCAGGGAAATAAACAAGCGAATGATCACCCGGTTCCCAGTAGTCGCCAACCCTTGGACTCTATTAAGCCAGTTAACACCAGCACTGAAGTGGTATACAGCCATAGACTTAAAAGACGCATTCTGGGAAACAACAATTAAGGTGGACAGTGCTACCCCAGGGATTCACCGAATCACCTAATCTGCTTGGTCAAGCACTAGAACAGGTACTGGGCACTTATCAGCCAGATCCCCAGGTAACCTTAGTGCAACATGTAGACGGTTTGCTCCTGGCAGGGGCAGATGAGGGGCAGTCCGAAAAGAAGTCTGAAGTTATTCAACTTTTTAGGCCTAAAAGGACTAAAGTATCAAAGTCAAAATTACAATTTACAGAAGAGGAAGTGAAGT
>NW_011190561.1:0-600 GCF_000146605.3 Meleagris gallopavo | reverse complement strand
CACCCCCGTGCTACCTGTGAAGAAACCTGATGGCTCATCTAGGCTAGTGCATGACTTCAGGGAAATAAACAAGCGAATGATCACCCGGTTCCCAGTAGTCGCCAACCCTTGGACTCTATTAAGCCAGTTAACACCAGCACTGAAGTGGTATACAGCCATAGACTTAAAAGACGCATTCTGGGAAACAACAATTAAGGTGGACAGTGCTACCCCAGGGATTCACCGAATCACCTAATCTGCTTGGTCAAGCACTAGAACAGGTACTGGGCACTTATCAGCCAGATCCCCAGGTAACCTTAGTGCAACATGTAGACGGTTTGCTCCTGGCAGGGGCAGATGAGGGGCAGTCCGAAAAGAAAGTCTGAAGTTATTCAACTTTTTAGGCCTAAAAGGACTAAAAGTATCAAAGTCAAAATTACAATTTACAGAAGAGGAAGTGAAGTATTTGGGACGTTGGTTAACAAAAGGGAACAAGAAATTCGAGCCAGAAAGGGTGAATGGAATCCTATCCCTCCAGGCTCCAAAAAATAAAAGACAAATAATGCAAATCCTGGGATTACTAGGATATGGCAGACAATGGATTGAGAACTATAGCAGTAA
>NW_011190560.1:0-861 GCF_000146605.3 Meleagris gallopavo | reverse complement strand
AGGACTAAAAGTATCAAAGTCAAAATTACAATTTACAGAAGAGGAAGTGAAGTATTTGGGACGTTGGTTAACAAAAGGGAACAAGAAATTCGAGCCAGAAAGGGTGAATGGAATCCTATCCCTCCAGGCTCCGAAAAATAAAAGACAGATAAGGCAAATCCTGGGATTACTAGGATATGGCAGACAATGGATTGAGAACTATAGCAGTAAGGTAAAGTTTTTGTATGAGAAATTAACCAAAGACGGACATCTGAAATGGGGCCAAGAGGAAGATCAGAAACTGGAAGATTTAAAGACGGACTTTGTTAATGCCCCAGTATTAAGCCTGCCTGATATTAAGAGACCATTTTACCTGTTTGTGAATATAGATGGAGGGAAAGCATCTGGGTTCCTGACACAGGAATGGGCAGGAAGAAAGAAACCTGTAGGGTACTTTTCTAAGTTACTTGATCCTGTGAGTAGAGGGTGGCCAACTGGTTTACAAGCCGTAGTGGCGGTAGCCCTTTTAGTAGAAGAAGCTGGAAAAATAACCTTTGGTGGAGAATTAAACATTAAACTCCCCTACAACATTAGGGGAGTATTACAACAAAAGGCAGATAAGTGGATAACTGATGCCAGGTTGTTAAAATATGAGGGGCTATTAGTACACTCCCCCAGATTGGAGATTGAAACTACGGGCTTACAGAACCCTGCTCAATTTCTTTATGGAGAACCAAATGGAAATCTAACCCATGATTGTATACAATGTATAGAACATCAATCCCAAATTCGGGAAGACCTGGAGGAAGAAGAGTTACAGGAAGGAGGAAAATTATATGCAGACGGGTCCTCTAGGGTGGTAGATGGGAAGCATAGGTCAGG
>NW_011190559.1:0-963 GCF_000146605.3 Meleagris gallopavo | reverse complement strand
TGGTCATCAGCCCCTACAGTCACCGGGAAATGATGAAGCCGACACGCTGGCCCGAGTTCGATGGATTGAGAATTCACCATCCGAGAACATCGCCCGTTGGTTACATCAGAAGCTACGGCATGTGGGACAAAAGGCAATGTGGGCAGCTGCTAAAGCATGGGGTCTGCGCATACAGCTACCTGACATGGTCCAGGCATGCCGGGATTGCGACGCTTGCTCCAAGATGAGACCGAGACCGCTGCCCGAAACAACAGCCCATCTTGCTAGAGGACACAATCCTCTCCAGCGATGGCAGGTCGACTACACTGGGCCCCTTCCTCGGTCTGAGGGGGCCGGATATGCCCTGACCTGTGTTGACACTGCAAGTGGGCTACTGCAGGCTTATCCAGTACTGAAAGCAAACCAGGCATATACCATCAAGGCACTCACCAAACTGATGTCTGCCTACGGGACACCTCAAGTCATTGAGAGCGACCAAGGAACTCATTTTACTGGTGCACTGATACAACGCTGGGCAGAAGAAAATAACATCGAGTGGCGATTCCACCTGCCATATAATCCAATGGGGGCAGGCCTCATCGAACGTTATAATGGCATTCTTAAGGCTGCCCTGAAGACAGACTCCCAGTCCCTGCAGGGGTGGACAAAGAGACTGTATGAAACCTTGCGAGACCTGAATGAAAGACCCTGAGATGGTAGCCCCAGTGCCCTGAGAATGTTGCAGACAACGTGGGCTACCCCGCTTAGGATCCAAATGACGGGCACTGATCATCAGGTAAGACCCCAGATTGGTAATGAAAATAATCTTCTGCTCTCTGCCCCTGAGAATTTAGATCCTGGCACCCACAGAATAAAATGGCCATGGAAGGTGCAGGTAGGACCCAAGTGTTGTGGCCTACTTGCACCTTGGGAGAGATTGTTGGAGGTGGAGGCTCAGTAGTCCCTCCAGTAATAGGTACATGG
>NW_011190558.1:0-613 GCF_000146605.3 Meleagris gallopavo | reverse complement strand
TGGTAATGAAAATAATCTTCTGCTCTCTGCCCCTGAGAATTTAGATCCTGGCACCCACAGAATAAAAATGGCCATGGAAGGTGCAGGTAGGACCCAAGTGTTGTGGCCTACTTGCACCTTGGGAGAGATTGTTGGAGGTGGGAGGCTCAGTAGTCCCTCCAGTAATAGGTACATGGCCTACTGATGTTGTGGTCAACACTCCGATTTTCATTGCTAAAGGGACTCCCATCCTGTCCCTATGGCAGATCAGGACACCCCCTTTGGTGCCTGATATTATTATGCAGCCGCAAACATCCAGCCAGAAAGTGTGGTACAGGCGGCCAGGACGTGCCCCTGCACAAGCAGAAGTGTTGACCCAGGATAGAAACACGGCCTGTATGTTGCCCTGGAGGGCAGACCTTCCCCTCTTGGTACCTCTGAAACATCTGTATTTCTCCCCGTGAGTCTTTGAGCCTTCAGGATCACCAGAAGGAATGAAATGTCATCAAAACGTTCCAGTGTTACTGTCAGATCATGTGTAACACCCGGTGATGGTCTGCATGGGACTGATGGAACAGTAGGACGGACCTGCACCTCACGACCGTATGCCTCCGGTAACATCATCGAGCGCTGG
>NW_011190557.1:0-462 GCF_000146605.3 Meleagris gallopavo | reverse complement strand
ATGGCAGATCAGGACACCCCCTTTGGTGCCTGATATTATTATGCAGCCGCAAACATCCAGCCAGAAAGTGTGGTACAGGCGGCCAGGACGTGCCCCTGCACAAGCGGAAGTGTTGACCCAGGATAGAAACACGGCCTGTATGTTGCCCTGGAGGGCAGACCTTCCCCTCTTGGTACCTCTGAAACATCTGTATTTCTCCCCGTGAGTCTTTGAGCCTTCAGGATCACCGGAAGGAATGAAATGTCATCAAAACGTTCCAGTGTTACTGTCAGATCATGTGTAACACCCGGTGATGGTCTGCATGGGACTGATGGAACATAGGACGGACCTGCACCTCACGACCGTATGCCTCCGGTAACATCATCGAGCGCTGGCCCATAGAAGGAAGTCAACTTTCACCCATCGTCACTCATCTTGAAATTTACCAACGTGTCGCGATGAAATTGTATAAGCGTCGTGGTG
>NW_011190556.1:0-640 GCF_000146605.3 Meleagris gallopavo | reverse complement strand
CCCAGCCGAGTTAGATGTTCACATCACTCAAGATGGCTTTGGTTGGGGGCCTGTGGCAACGCCAGAGTTCTGTTCGGACCCCCCATTGGTTCCTGGTCTCAGGTTTGGCACGGAGCAGAAGAGAGATACAGTATGATTGAAAAACAGTTATTGGCTGCCTATTCAGCACTGCAGGCAGTAGAGCCAATAACTCAAATGGCTGAAGTTATAGTCAAGACCACTCTGCCGATTCAGGGGTGGGTGAAAGATCTGACCCACCTTCCGAAGACAGGGGTGGCCCAAGCACAAACAGTGGCACAATGGGTCGCCTATCTCAGCCCAAGGAGCAGTCTGTCTTCATCCCCTTTGAAAGAAGAACTCCAGAAGATCCTAGGCCCACTAACATATCACAGTGATGCACCAAAACGAATACTGGTCGCTCCACCGCAGAAGAGTCCCATTCAGGAGGGAAAATACCCTATCCCTGAAGATGCTTGGTACACAGATGGATCCAGCAAGGGCAATCCGAGCAAGTGGAGAGCAATAGCATACCATCCGTCTACTGAGACAATCTGGTTTGATGAGGGGATGGTCAGAGCAGCCAATGGGCAGAACTGCGAGCCGTGTGGATGGTTATAACTAAGGAACCCGGTGATGGTAT
>NW_011190555.1:0-914 GCF_000146605.3 Meleagris gallopavo | reverse complement strand
TCCCATCGTGTCCCTATGGCAGATCAGGACACCCCTTTGGTGCCTGATATTATTATGCAGCCGCAAACATCCAGCCAGAAAGTGTGGTACAGGCGGCCAGGACGTGCCCCTGTACAAGCGGAAGTGTTGACCCAGGATAGAAACACGGCCTGTATGTTGCCCTGGAGGGCAGACCTTCCCCTCTTGCTACCTCTGAAACATCTGTATTTCTCCCCGTGAGTCTTTGAGCCTTCAGGATCCCCGGAAGGAATGAAATGTCATCAAAACGTTCCAGTGTTACTGTCAGATCATGTGTAACACCCGGTGATGGTCTGCATGGGACTGATGGAACATAGGACGGACCTGCACCTCACGACTGTATGCCTCCAGTAACATCATCGAGCGCTGGCCCGTAGAAGGAAGTCAACTTTCACCCATCGTCACTCATCTTGAAATTTACCAACGTGTGGCGATGAAATTGTATAAGCGTCGCGGTGTATTGGATCTGTGTATTAGGGAAAGCTCACCCTTTAGTCAACCTAACCATTGGCTCACGCCATGAAGGGGTGGAGTGTATGGGGCTGCTGAATCACGGCCTGAACCTTTGATTGATCACCTGAGGCGAGCAATGAGTCCGCCAGGGGAGCACAGGTGAAGGCAATTCAGCTGTGCTGCAGGAAGGGGTGGAGCCTGGCTGCACCTCTCCTAGAGCCATTGAAGAGCTGACTGCCAGCAGGGAAGGATCTCTCTGGAGATGCGCTCCATCAGGAGTTCATCTCGCGAGCCCAGGATAGGGTGGGTGTCTTTCCCTCTTTACTCCAATCTAAATGACGTTAGCCAAGCTCCTGGATATGTAGATATACTCTCTGTGTATCCATTGATTATACACAGAGATATGAAGGGAGAGAGAGAATCACATTTAAGGAGTAGATCAA
>NW_011190554.1:0-822 GCF_000146605.3 Meleagris gallopavo | reverse complement strand
TTGGCGTTGCTACAGCGCCGGCCTCGCCACGGGAAAGAGGAAGCGGCGGAAGCCAGCAATCTCGCGCCGTGCACCTTCCTGCTCAGCACTCGGCACAGCACCCTCTGCGAGTGCTGCGTGGGTTCTGAGCGCTGCACCGCGTGACATCACAGTCAGGGTGGGGAGCCTTGCTCACAAGGGAGCTGTGCTGCGCTGTCTGTTGCCCGACTAAGCGTGTTGCCGGGGCTCTGGGCACTCAGTCTTGCCAAAGAGGCCTGCGCTACACCAAAACAGATGGCACAGCTCTCTCTGCTCCTCCTTCAGCCCTGGCCAGCTTTCAGGGAGAAAACCGAGACGAGACAAGGGAACCGGATGCTCCACCTCACTGCTACCTACCCCAGTTTATTCGAGGCCACAAAGCTGGGCCTGCTTGCAGCGGCTCTGGAGACCTCACCTCCGGGCTGGACACATCGCCGTATGACTTCCCAACTGCTGGGACGGCTTCTCCAGATCCTTCCTGCAGCCGGGGATCCCCAGCAACTGTGAAGCTGGATGATGATAAAGGAGGAGGGCAACTGGTGATGCGTCTGTCCTAATCACTGTCACTGCGCTACATGTCATTACAGTGTGACGTGGTAGAGATCAGACCCACTGCACTGCTTATTTCCTTTCCTGCTAAGCTTCTCTTTTCGCTACAAGGCACTGCTTTGTTTCTGTTTTGTTTGAAATAGACAATAAAATAAGCTTATGCTTTTTGCTTGGTGTCCACGTCCTTCCTGTTGACCCAGTCAACAGGCAAAAGAAAGATAAAAAATAAAACGCCAGTGAAGGTAAGCTCGGGCA
>NW_011190553.1:0-416 GCF_000146605.3 Meleagris gallopavo | reverse complement strand
GCCAGTGAAGGTAAGCTCGGGCAAGGGGAAGTTAAGAAAATGGGGAAGGGGAGGGAACAGAGGGAAGGGGAGTGAAGGGAAAAAATAATAAAAAATCTCTCTGGAGGAAGACCAACTCCTTAAAAGCATGCCCAGAAGGACACAAGGGAATTTGCAAACCAGACCACAGTTCTCAAGTCCTTACCCTGGCATTCTCTGAGGCTCCTATCCACCATTAAAACTCATCAAACACCTCCAGAAACAAGCAAACAACAAACAAACAAACAAACAACCCATACCATGTATTTTGGGATGGTGCCATTCAGAACGGCAGTTTGGGATATTCCATACTGACTATTTATGAAAAAGGTAAGGTGAACTACCTTGGGGTATCTCCCTTACAGTTCAGATACGCAATGAGAAAGTCTGCACAACAT
>NW_011190552.1:0-814 GCF_000146605.3 Meleagris gallopavo | reverse complement strand
GAAAAAGGTAAGGTGAACTACTTTGGGGTATCTCCCTTTACATTTCAGATACGCAATGAGAAAGTCTGCACAACATGGGAAAGAAAAGGAAAGGAAAAGGAAAAAGGGAGGGGAGAAGGCAAGGGGAAAAAAGACCTTGCTCTTAGTGCCTACAGAGGATGTTCCACAGCACATCTGCAGGCTTTCTGGACAGCAGGTTTTATCTTGAAATGACTCATTTCCCTCTGCTGAACAGAAACGTCCCTTTGTTTCAGAAGTTCTTCAGTTCTACAGAGCTCCCAGAAATCACTGACTGCAGCCCTCCTTTTACTTTGGGTATTTTACCTCCATCTTTTACAGACGTCGCAGAGACCCAAAGCACAGCTGAACAGATTTCATGGTTGGGTTGTGGTTGGATTTTGATGACCTTGAAGCTCTTTTCCAACCTGAGCGATTCTATGGTTCCGTGATCCCGTATCCATTCCAAGCCTATCCCATGCACATCCCATTTCCCAAGATCCCATCCCACATCCCCACATCCCAATCCCAAATCTCCCATTCCAATCCCACATCCAACATCCAACCCCACATCCCAGTCCCACATCCTATTGCCCACATCCCAGCCCCAAATCTCATTCCCGCTCCCTCATCCCAAGCCAAACCCCCACCTGTCGATCTCAGCCCCTCATCCCAATCGCAATCCCACATCCTCGATCCCGATCCCATCCCCTATGGCAATAGAGAGCACCCCGAGGTCCCTCCCCACAGCCGCTCCGCCCCACCCCCAGCCTCTCATTGGTTAGGGGCACTTCCGGTCCGTTCGTGCCTCTCATTG
>NW_011190551.1:0-832 GCF_000146605.3 Meleagris gallopavo | reverse complement strand
CCTTCAGTTTGGTCGCTTGGACAAGAAGGTATATATTTTAAATTGCACTGTACATTTTCAGACCATTTCTCTTTCTGCATGGTCCCAGCACCTGGCATGCTGACTATAATCCTGAATATACATTTTTTCTAAAGTCCTCTTCTAGAACTAATGGAATAGTTCCTTATGAGACACAATCTGATCACAGTGCTGGCAATATTTTGTTCCACCTCCTGCTTCCTGGGGGTGGCATGAATAGCGCTGCATCACGCATAGCTCTCTGCTCTTCCAGTTCTGATGCTGTCTGGGCACTCCTTATGGCCTCAAAACTCTCAAAAATTCCTTTCAGTTCAGCCATAAATCTGCCTCATGGACTCCAGAAGAGCTGTAAGAATATGCAGAGTGGACATGGATGGCAGCTACCATAACAGTGAGCCATGAAAAATGAGGTTGCGAGCCACGCTGTGTCATTGCATGTGTGGGCAGGGATTTCTCCTTGGACAGAGCAGAGTACAGATGTACCCTGAGAAAAGTACTTAGGATCATTCAGGAAAAGCAAATGATTTGAGTAATTAATTGAGGAAACGTGTATTCTAAAGGGACTTAGAAGGAGAGAGCATTTCCCAACACTATGGGTTGTAACGGCCTATTACCTATTTTGTTAGACAGGTCTACTTTCTACGTTCTTAGACTGACCTGAGAGGGCATGCTGCAGCACACCCCAGAATTTCCGTTTCCCAATCACCCAGTGATGCAGTGCAAGTCGTGGTCGTACATCTCCCTTGGCAGAGACATCCAGTTTTTCTGCCGATGAAATTGAACACGCAGCGAGTCAGAAAGGACTAGTGAACGG
>NW_011190550.1:0-531 GCF_000146605.3 Meleagris gallopavo | reverse complement strand
ACTTAGGATCATTCAGGAAAAGCAAATGATTTGAGTAATTAGTTGAGGAAACATGTATTCTAAAGGGACTTAGAAGGAGAGAGCATTTCCCAACACTATGGGTTGTAACGGCCTATTACCTATTTTGTTAGACAGGTCTACTTTCTACGTTCTTAGACTGACCTGAGAGGGCATGCTGCAGCACACCCCAGAATTTCCGTTTCCCAATCACCCAGTGATGCAGTGCAAGTGTGGTGTACATCTCCCTTGGCAGAGACATCCAGTTTTTCTGCCGATGAAATTGAACACGCAGCGAGTCAGAAAGGACTAGTGAACGGGAAAGCCATTTTCCAGGCAGAGTTAGAGCATAGCTAAGGTACCTCCACTTAGATGAGCAAGCTTTGGTTGAGGTACGGGTCTAAAGGCTGCCAGCTTAGATAGAAACACTGCCAATCTGAAGCCTAAGAAATCTTGGCGCTTCAAATTCCTTGCCTTGAAAAGTTCTCAAGGAAACCTTGAAAAGCTGCCTTTAAGTATTTCTGTTGAAAATTG
>NW_011190549.1:0-2027 GCF_000146605.3 Meleagris gallopavo | reverse complement strand
AGCACGCCACCCTGTAAAATTTACCACTCTGCTGTTCTTGTCAGCATGACATCTCAGATGAGCACTACATGTCCTGCTCCTGACTGAAAAGTCATCCAAGCCTAGATGCCACACAGCTTCATCTCAGTGCCAAAAAGAAACACGTGCAGAGATGTTTAGAAGACTCTTTGTGCAGATAAAATTGCAGGGTGCGTACGTATTCTCTTCAATTCTCGTCACTAATAAATATTAATGTATAATCCAAAGATAACTTTCCAAGAAGTAGAAAGAAAGGTTGATGAAAAGGAAATACACAACAAACTATTTTCGTCTAAAAAATCCTTGCTAAACCTCTCCACATCAAAAAGGAAGCATTCTGGGCATGGTTAAGAGCAGTTCGGAGACCGTCTTGTAGCACAAAATGCGTGCCTCCAATCCTCGTGGATGTGGCTGTCTGCACAGACAACAGCTGCCTGCTTTCCAGCAGGCTGATGCTCACCCACCAAAGCGCTCGCCCAGCAGATGCCTGTCATAGAATCATAGAATTAGCAAGGTTGGAAAAGATCTCCGAGATCATCCAGTCCAACCGTCCACCTACCACCAATATTTCCCACTAAGCCACGGCCCTCAGTACCACATCTAACGTTTCTTGAACACCTGCAGGGACACTAACTCTATCACCTCCCTGGGCACTCCTGTGGAGAAGTGCTTCTTAACATCCAACCTGAATTTCCACTCGAGCAACTTGAGGCCTTCCCCCAACTCCTATCACCACTTACACGGGAGAAGAGGACGAGCCCCACCTCGACATAACCTCTCTTCAGCTAATTGTAGAGAGGGATAAGGTCTTCCCTGAGCTTCCTCTCCTCCAGGCTAAATAATCCCAGTTCCCTCAGCCGCTCCCCATGAGACTGGTGCTCTAGACCCCTCACACAGAAGAGTTTCACTGCTCCTCTCTGGACACATTTCACGGTTTCAATGTCCTCCTTGTACTGAGGGACCCAGAAGTGAACACAGTACTCAAGGTGAGGACTCACCAGTGCTCAATACAGGGGGATGATCACTTCCCTGCTCCTGCTGGCTCCAGTCCTTGGCATTGCACTTCCAATCTCAACCCTTCCTTCCGCAGTCCTGCTTGCATCCTCACTTAGGGCAGGAGCTCAAGAGCTCAAGAGGAAGAACACAGCGTGCAACTAGAAGACATGTCTCAAAGCCCAGAAGAGTCAACTCTCTGACCTTGGGCACAACTCACCAACCAACAGCCAGGCCTTGACAACTTGGCTCATCTGAGCACGCGCGACAGGGCTGTACAACCAGTTTCTTCCTCAGTAAATAACCCACATAGATTCCTAATCCAAAATGAGAACGGCAGCAGTTAACATCGAACAAAGAGCTTCCTGTTCCTAGGCCTCACCCTCTTAGCCCAACTTTCCTTGCCTCATCCCCTACCCCAACTCCTGCATGATGCCCGCAGGCTTAAGGTCAGCTCTCAAGGACTCTTTTCACAGGACTCCATCAAAAAGAATGTCACACTTGTTCCATACACTCAAGTTGACCCAGCAGTGCTATCACTTAAAACACACAGAAGCATCCAAACCCCGAGCATGCACATCCTCTCCTGTGTTATGGGAGCCCACAGCTCCCCTTCACACCTCCGTGCATTTCTGGGCTTTTACACTGATGCAGCCGAGCTACAGCTCCGTGGCTGTCACACAAGGCCTGCAGGACCTCTTTCTCTGCAAGCCCCATCTGCAGGCATTGCTTCATGAGGTTCACCACCTGCCCTCCTGAGCAAAGACAAGCACTAAGACCGAGAGCAAAGTGCCCCTGGCCCGGTCCCCCACCCTCCCTCCTGGCACACATACCCTGCTATGTGGACTCATCCCCAAAGCTTGGCTGGACAACAGCACATGCATCACTCTTCAAATGCCCCATCCCAGCACCAAGGGATCAAAGCATCGGGGCAGCTGAAACCAAGTGCTGTGTGAGTTTCCCCTTAGCTCTGAACATGAACAAATCTACCCCCGAGCAACAGGTCGTGAGACAAC
>NW_011190548.1:0-551 GCF_000146605.3 Meleagris gallopavo | reverse complement strand
TGGCTGTCACACCAAGGCCTGCAGGACCTCTTTCTCTGCAAGCCCCATCTGCAGGCATTGCTTCATGAGGTTCACCACCTGCCCTCCTGAGCAAAGACAAGCACTAAGACCGAGAGCAAAGTGCCCCTGGCCCGGTCCCCCACCCTCCCTCCTGGCACACATACCCTGCTATGTGGACTCATCCCCAAAGCTTGGCTGGACAACAGCACATGCATCACTCTTCAAACGCCCCATCCCAGCACCAAGGGATCAAAGCATCGGGGCAGCTGAAACCAAGTGCTGTGCGAGTTTCCCCTTAGCTCTGAACATGAACAAATCTACCCCCGAGCAACAGGTCGTGAGACAACAGCAGAAGACAACCAACCTGCACAACCAGCTCGTTTGGGGTCGGTCCAGATGTTGGTGTGCTCCCTTCCATGGCCCAGGCCAAGCTTGCTGAGCTGCTCCTCCTTTGTGCAGGGGGAAATGGTGCAGATGCTCTGTGCTGGCTATGCACAGCATGCCTTTGACTTGCCATTCCTCTCTCCATCTTCCACTAGCAAACAGTTCCT
>NW_011190547.1:0-418 GCF_000146605.3 Meleagris gallopavo | reverse complement strand
GGACAACAGCACATGCATCACTCTTCAACGCCCATCCCAGCACCAAGGATCAAAGCATCGGGGCAGCTGAACCAAGTGCTGTGCGAGTTTCCCCTTAGCTCTGAACATGAACAAATCTACCCCTGAGCAACAGGTCGTGAGACAACAGCAGAAGACAACCAACCTGCACAACCAGCTCGTTTGGGGTCGGTCCAGATGTTGGTGTGCTCCCTTCCATGGCCCAGGCCAAGCTTGCTGAGCTGCTCCTCCTTTGTGCAGGGGGAAATGGTGCAATGCTCTGTGCTGGTTATGCACAGCATGCCTTTGACTTGCCATTCCTCTCTCCATCTTCCACTAGCAAACAGTTCCTTGAAAAAAAATCACTTGGGATAAGAAGAACTGGCAAGCTTGCTTTTTCAAGTACCTTCCTTGTACAGCT
>NW_011190546.1:0-792 GCF_000146605.3 Meleagris gallopavo | reverse complement strand
CCCTGATTCCCATGCAAACATTGAGCTGTTGACAACCCCTCTCTGGGTTTGATCCTGAAGCCAGTTCCTTGTTCATTGAAAAGTCCACCCATCAAATCCATATATTTCCAATTTGAAAAGAAGGATATTGTAGGGTACCATGTCAAAGGCCTTACTGAAGATGACATGTAGATAGATGACATCAGTGGCTCTTCCCTTGCCCATTGGTGAAGTTGCACCATCATAGAAGACCACTAGGCAGGTTAAGAAGGACTTGTGCTTGGTGAAGCCATGCTGGTTCTTCCATATCACCTCCCTGTCTTCCATATGCTTTAGCATAGCTTCCAGGAGGATCTGCTCCATGACCTTTTCTGGCACAGAGGTGAGACTGACAGGTTAGTAGTTCCCTGGCACAGGTTGGTAGAGTCTGGGTTTCACCATAATTTCTCTTATCTCCAGGGGCTAGGATTCCCAAGAGGCAGTCTTAGCAGTAAAGACTGAAGCAAAGAAGGTGTTCAGTAACACCTTCTCAGTGTCCTTCCTTCCTCAGTTCTGCTTTGCCTTAATATCTAGGCGATTGTCTATATTATTCTTGTTCTAATGCACAAATCATGATGACATCTTCCAAAGCTAGACGAAGATTTTTCAGTTAGTTAACAGAGAAATGATAAAAAAAAAATTGAAAATATACTCATTAAAATATTTTTTAATCTGCTAAGTTGATTTTCTATTTCAAATTTTGATATCTGTTTGATAACTGTTGGAATGAAAAGAATCTCAGTTAAGAAGGGATTTTTTTGTTTTGTTTTCTGC
>NW_011190545.1:0-696 GCF_000146605.3 Meleagris gallopavo | reverse complement strand
GTTCCAGCACCTCACCGCTCTCTCTGCGAAGAACTTCCCCCTGACATCCAACCTACATCTTCCCTCCCTCAACTTCAAACCATTTCCCCTTGTCCTGCTGTTCTACCCTTTCACAGAGTTGATTCCCCTCCTGTTTGTAGGCTCCCTTAAGGTATTGAAAGGCTGCAGTGAGGTCACCCCACAGCCTCCTCTTCTGCAGGCTGAACAAGCCCAGCTCCCTCGGCCTGCCTTCGTAGGGGAGGTGCTGCAGCCCCCTGATCATCTTTGTGGCTCCTCTGGACCCTCTCCAACAGCTCCCTGTCTGTCTTGTACTGGGGGCTCCAGACCTGGACGCAGTGCTGCGGATGGGACCTCACAGGAGCAGAGCAGAGGGGGACAGTCACCTCCCCGTCCCTGCTGGCCACCCCTCTGCTGATGCAGCCCAGGATCCCATTTGCTTTCCCAGCTGCAGGAGCACACTGCTGGCTCACGTTCAGCTTTTCATCCATCAGGACCCCCAGGTCCTTCTCCGCAGGGCTGCTCTCAAGGACCGCTCCTTCCAGTCTGTACGGATGCCTGGGTTTCCTCCGGCCCAAGTGCAAACCCTGGGAACCCAGTGGAACCTGGGGCTGTAGCAACCCGTCTACCTCGAGAGCCCCATCAGCGTCCTGCAGCTCCTGGAGCCGGGTGACGCTGTCACCCTGCCTGTCCATGACT
>NW_011190544.1:0-808 GCF_000146605.3 Meleagris gallopavo | reverse complement strand
TCTGGACCCTCTCCAACAGCTCCCTGTCTGTCTTGTACTGGGGGCTCCAGACCTGGACGCAGTGCTGCAGATGGGACCTCACAGGAGCAGAGCAGAGGGGGACAGTCACCTCCCCGTCCCTGCTGGCCACCCCTCTGCTGATGCAGCCCAGGATCCCATTTGCTTTCCCAGCTGCAGGAGCACACTGCTGGCTCACGTTCAGCTTTTCATCCATCAGGACCCCCAGGTCCTTCTCCGCAGGGCTGCTCTCAAGGACCGCTCCTTCCAGTCTGTACGGATGCCTGGGTTTCCTCCGGCCCAAGTGCAAACCCTGGGAACCCAGTGGAACCTGGGGCCGTAGCAACCCGTCTACCTCGAGAGCCCCATCAGCGTCCTGCAGCTCCTGGAGCCGGGTGACGCTGTCACCCTGCCTGTCCATGACTGTCCCACGCCGTCCCCCCTGCCATGGTGGCACAACCGCAGCGCGGTGCCACCGTCATTGAAGAGGTGACGAGGAGGGGCACAGGGAGGGGGGCTGGGGACAGTCGGGGACATGTGGGGTCTGCATGGGTGTGACGTGGGGTCGCTGGTGTCACCGTGGTCTCCTCCAGCCTCTTTGGCGTCTCACGGGCAGTCCAGGACTTTGGTCTGGCCAGGTTCAAAAGCAACGTGGCCAAGAGCACTAAAGGATTTGAATACGTGCTTGCAAGGAGGCTAGCAAGTATTGTCACCTTCAGTGGGCGATATTGGGTGTCACTGTCACCAGGTGTCACCGTCACTCAAGTGTCACCGTTACGCCGGGTCCTCCCCACAGACCACATTGTTCCCA
>NW_011190543.1:0-727 GCF_000146605.3 Meleagris gallopavo | reverse complement strand
CCCTGGGAACCCAGTGGAACCTGGGGCCGTAGCAACCCGTCTACCTCGAGAGCCCCATCAGCGTCCTGCAGCTCCTGGAGCCGGGTGACGCTGTCACCCTGCCTGTCCATGACTGTCCCACGCCGTCCCCCTGCCATGGTGGCACAACCGCAGCGCGGTGCCACCGCCATTGAAGAGGTGACGAGGAGGGGCACAGGGAGGGGGGCTGGGGACAGTCGGGGACGTGTGGGGTCTGCATGGGTGTGACGTGGGGTCGCTGGTGTCACCGTGGTCTCCTCCAGCCTCTTTGGCGTCTCACGGGCAGTCCAGGAGTTTGGTCTGGCCAGGTTCAAAAGCAACGTGGCCAAGAGCACTAAAGGATTTGAATACGTGCTTGCAAGGAGGCTAGCAAGTATTGTCACCTTCAGTGGGCGATATTGGGTGTCACTGTCACCAGGTGTCACCGTCACTCAAGTGTCACCGTCACGCAGGGTCCACCCCACAGACCACACTGTTCCCGCGGGGCGGGGTGCCACCCCTTACTTTTGTAATGAAGGTTTATTTTTTGATAAGGAGGGATTGGGGGATGCCCCCCACAGCCCCCTGCAAATAATAAAGGGCAGAGGAGCAGCTGTGGGGCTCCACGTCTCACAGTGGAGGGGGAACTTTGAGGACAGAGGTCACTGCACTTCTCTTTTACACGTATGACACATGAGGCACTTGCTAGAATATGCAATTAACCCTGAGT
>NW_011190542.1:0-689 GCF_000146605.3 Meleagris gallopavo | reverse complement strand
AGGTTCAAAAGCAACGGGGCCAAGAGCACTAAAGGATTTGAATACGTGCTTGCAAGGAGGCTAGCAAGTATTGTCACCTTCAGTGGGCGATATTGGGTGTCACTGTCACCAGGTGTCACCGTCACTCAAGTGTCACCGTCACGCAGGGTCCACCCCACAGACCACACTGTTCCCGCGGGGCGGGGTGCCACCCCTTACTTTTGTAATGAAGGTTTATTTTTGATAAGGAGGGATTGGGGGATGCCCCCCCCACAGCCCCCTGCAAATAATAAAGGGCAGAGGAGCAGCTGTGGGGCTCCACGTCTCACAGTGGAGGGGGAACTTTGAGGACAGAGGTCACTGCACTTCTCTTTTACATGTATGACACATGAGGCACTTGCTAGAATATGCAATTAACCCTGAGTTCCTAAAATCAGGATGTATTTCTCTCCTCGGAACACAGTTCCAAATGAACTGTTAGTATAATTTCAGAAATGTCCTTAGGATATTTTATGTACATCTATAACACTAACAGGTGATCTTAGTGCAGGTAGAGTTCCATATAAAAACCCGGGCTTCGTTATCAGTGCTGGATTTCATCTTGGTAAGGACGCTTTGAATAGGTGAAATGTAGACAGGCATCAACTCCCAGGTCACCTCGTTCAGTGCATCCTGACGTGGCATTTTGACTCACGTCGTGACCTTCACGC
>NW_011190541.1:0-516 GCF_000146605.3 Meleagris gallopavo | reverse complement strand
CCCCTGCAAATAATAAAGGGCAGAGGAGCAGCTGTGGGGCTCCACGTCTCACAGTGGAGGGGGGACTTTGAGGACAGAGGTCACTGCACTTCTCTTTTACATGTATGACACATGAGGCACTTGCTAGAATATGCAATTAACCCTGAGTTCCTAAAATCAGGATGTATTTCTCTCCTCGGAACACAGTTCAAAATGAACTGTTAGTATAATTTCAGAAATGTCCTTAGGATATTTTATGTACATCTATAACACTAACAGGTGATCTTAGTGCAGATAGAGTTCCATATAAAACCCGGGCTTCGTTATCAGTGCTGGATTTCATCTTGGTAAGGACGCTTTGAATAGGTGAAATGTAGACAGGCATCAACTCCCAGGTCACCTCGTTCAGTGCATCCTTACGTGGCATTTTGACTCACGTCGTGACCTTCACGCACAACGAATGTGGTACTCAGACATGATTTGAGCCGGAATGTGCTGTGCCCACATTCAGAAGTTGGGATTATACACTATGCTTAC
>NW_011190540.1:0-649 GCF_000146605.3 Meleagris gallopavo | reverse complement strand
AATGTCCTTAGGATATTTTATGTACATCTATAACACTAACAGGTGATCTTAGTGCAGGTAGAGTTCCATATAAAAACCCGGGCTTCGTTATCAATGCTGGATTTCATCTTGGTAAGGACGCTTTGAATAGGTGAAATGTAGACAGGCATCAACTCCCAGGTCACCTCGTTCAGTGCATCCTTACGTGGCATTTTGGCTCACGTCGTGACCTTCACGCACAACGAATGTGGTACTCAGACATGATTTGAGCCGGAATGTGCTGTGCCCACATTCAGAAGTTGGGATTATACACTATGCTTACCAAAACCTCGGTGTTCTGTCGCATTCTTGGCCCTGGCGGCAGAACAGCTGTGTGTGGTGGTGTGAAAAGTGAGAAGTGTTGTTTCTGCATTGATCACTGAAAAGGGGCAATTGATCTAAAGAATTAAGCTGTAACGTACCTTTAGAACTAGCTGATGTGGAATGTAAGCATAGCGTATACGTATCAGTAGCATACTTTAGAAACACAGTGACCGGGTTGCCTAACAAAGACTTTCTCACAAAGCTGCAATAGAATTTAAATGTTTTAAACAATGTGGGTACAGTGTTCTGAACTAGGAAACGTGCTGTGAAGTTGTTCATTCGGACGGCAAGAGTGAAATATATGTAA
>NW_011190539.1:20589-22238 GCF_000146605.3 Meleagris gallopavo | reverse complement strand
CTTGGATGGGGGCGTGGTTTGCATGTAGGGGGCGTGGTCTAGAAAAAAAGAGGTGTGGCCTGGACAAATGGGGGCGTGGTTTGGTCGTATGGGGCCTGGCCTGGAAAAAGGAGTCGTGGGATGTCTGTACAAAGGGGGCGTGGTCTGGCAAAACGGGCGTGGCTTTGGGAAGTGGGGCGTGGTCTCGAGGTGGGGCGTGGCCTCTGACTGCCCTCCCCCCAATCCAGGACCTGACGCAGGAGGTGGTGGGCGTGGCCAGCGGGGGGGCGGGGCCTGATGCCCCCCCCATGGAGGGGTATCTGTACAAGAGGCCAGCAACGCCTTCCGCACCTGGAGCCGGTACTTTCGCCCCCCCACACCCCCAAGGACCCCTCACACGCCCCCCCAAAACCCCAAACCTTACCATGCCCTCTAACAGGTTTCCACCCACTGAGATTCATAGCAGGACCCACAGGGACTCCGTAGAGACCCGTATGGAGGCCTGTATGGTGCCACAGGCATCCACAACGGGACCCATAGAGACCCATAGCGGCACCCGTTGGGACCCTGTGAGGACCCGTAGTGACACCATAAGGGTTCGTAGGGAGACCCATAGAGAATCCAGAGTGAGAACCATAGGGATCCATAGTGGGACCCATAGAGACCCCATAGAGATCCTCTGTCCCCAGTGTCCCCATAGAGACCCATAGAGATCCATAGAGACCTCATAGAGACCCACAGTGACCCACGTCCCCGTAGAGAACCCATAGACAGCCATAGAAACCCATAGAGACCCAATGTCCCCATAGAGCCTCATGTCCCCGTAGAGACCCCATAGAGACTCAAAGAAACCTCATAGGGACCCACAGAGACCCATAGAGGCCCAATGTCCCCCTACAGACCCCATAGAGACCCATAGAGACCCATAGAGACCCAGTGTGCCCGTAGAGACCCATGACCCCATAGTGACCCCACAGAGACCCCCGGAGACCCCATAGAGACCCACTGGGGGCTGCAAGGACCGATAGAGGATCCATGGAGAACCATAGGGGCCCCAATAGGGACCCACGTGGAGACCTATATGGACCCATAAGGAACCATAGCAGGACCCATAGGGCCCCACTGGGATTCACAGGGGACCCATAGATGTCCATAGAGAAACCCATAAGGCAGAGACCCCACAGAAACCCCATAAGGATCCCATAGGGACCATTAGAGATCTATAGAGACCCACAGTGGCCCATAGAGACCCATAGTCAGGCCCATAGGTTCCCCATAGGGACCCATAGATGACAATAGAGAAAGGCATAGGGCAGAGACCCCATAAAGACCCCATAAAGACCCCATGGAGACCGTTAGAGATCTATTGAGATCCACAGTTGGACCCACAGAGACCCATATGGACCCACTGGGACTCATAGGGAACCCATAGATGACAATAGAAAAACCCATATGGCAGAGACCCCACAAAGACCCCATAAGGACCCCATAGATGACAATAGAAAAACCCATATGGCAGAGACTCCACAAAGACCCCATAAAGATCCCATAGAGACCCACAGAGACCCATAGACCCATCAAGAACCATCCAGACCCCATAGAGACCCATGGGTCCCCACTGGCCCAGTTTTGGGGTCTCACCCCCCATTTTGGGACCCCTCCTCATTTTG
>NW_011190539.1:0-786 GCF_000146605.3 Meleagris gallopavo | reverse complement strand
TCGGGGGTCGGGAGCGGTCCCTCAGGGGGTCAGCCTGGGGGCAGCCACTGCCTCGCGGAAGCTTGAGAGGCCTGGCAGCCCCCAGCGCCAGCTCTGCCTTCGCTCTCCCTCCAGCATCCATCAGGGGATGGAAGCGAGCCCAGCAGGGTGTAGCCTTGGGGACATTGTCCAGCAGACAGACAACCGCTGCCTGGGGGAAGCCGACCGGCCCAGCAGCCCCCCGTCCCCCGGGCATCATCACCACCCTCCCACTCCCCTCCACCGTCCTTCAGGAGGTGGGAGCGGCCCCCCCAGGGTGTCAGTTTGGGGGCATCATCCAACACCCAGAAAACCACAGCCTGGGGGAAGCATACCAGGCCCTGCAGCCCCCAGCCCCCCCCAGAGCACCACCTCTGCCCTCCCACTCCTCTCCACCATCAGTCAGGAGGTGGGAGCACCCCCGGCGTGGTGGGTTTGGGGGCATCATCTGACAGCCAGAGAACCACTGCTGGCATCACCCGGGGCTTTCCATGCTGTGCTGTGCCAATAAATAAAGTAGCATCACAACTGTCCATGCTGTCCTGTTGTCACGTCATGACCTGACCCACTGCCGGACCGAGGTCCCTTCCCGTCAGGCAGTTTTCCAGCCACTCCTCCCCAGGCCTGTAGGGTTGCCTGGGGCTGTTGTCACCAGAACGCAGCACCCGACACTCAGCCCTACTGAAACTCATACAGTGAACCTCAGCCCATCCATCCCGACATCCAGGTCCTTCCGCAGCGCCTTTCTCCCCTCTGGCACATCGACAC
>NW_011190538.1:0-761 GCF_000146605.3 Meleagris gallopavo | reverse complement strand
GGGAGATTGCAGCGCCTTCAGCGATGGAGCAGCGCAGGATGTTGGGCTCGGATCCCAAAGCAAACCTGCGTGAATGGAACGTGAGCTCCTAAGTGCTGTGCACTGCTGATAGCTTTTACAGCTGTGTGCGTAAGGACTGCCTAAGGACTGCACAGCACATCCATCTGCTGCGTCAGGGCAGGAGAGAACCTGCAGCTGTCTGCTCTGTCAGTCTGAACTCCGGAATGCTGAGGTGTGAGGACAGCTGTCCTTCACCGCTTTGAGAAAAATGCTGTGCAAGTTGGAGGGCGTTTTTAGTGATGTTTTCACCTTGGCCTAAGCAGCTGAGTTCAGGTGTCGTTCAGATTCTGAAGGTCTTTTCAAATAGGGGATGCTCTTAAGAACTAGCATGAAAAACACAGGAGGAAAAGAACATAAAGTTAATCTCGCTGTGTGTTTCTTAGGGTCTCTCCCAGGTTGTTTGTCTCCAGTTACAAGGAATAGGTGTGAGGGTTTTGCTATGTGGGGCATCTGTACAACTTTCTGAGACTCCAGTCTAAGAAAGAGACTAGCAAACAGACTTTTTGTTACTTTCTCTCCCAGCTGCTTTGGTGAGGAGGTACAGCTGGAGGCTGTAACCCTCAGTTGCTCGTTTCATTTAATGTGCAGCTTTTTGTGGTGATACAGGCAGGGAATGTATTGGTTTTTCTTTATTAAGTTCTCACCGCTGGGAATTGGTTCAGGAAGCAGATTTGCTGTCTTTCCCTTTCCTGTGGGTTTGT
>NW_011190537.1:0-478 GCF_000146605.3 Meleagris gallopavo | reverse complement strand
CCTCAGTTGCTCGTTTCATTTAATGTGCAGCTTTTTGTGGTGATACAGGCAGGGAATGTATTGGTTTTTCTTTATTAAGTTCTCACCACTGGGAATTGGTTCAGGAAGCAGATTTGCTGTCTTTCCCTTTCCTGTGGGTTTGTTCTGTCTGTTTTGTGGGGGGAAGGAGGGAGGTTGCTTGTTGGGTTGTTTTCCCTTGTTTTATCTGGGAAAATTCTTTTTGCATTGCAAGATGTGTTTATTTTTAGCCAGCAAGCTGTTTGTTTCTCTGCGGTGTGGTGGAGAAGAAGAGGTGTAGATCGCTGTACAACTTCTGTAGTGCTGTGCATCTGAACAACAAACGCAACCAACCGGTTTTCCCAGAATGACTGTGTGAAACTCAGCAGTGATTGCTATGAAGGATTCCCCTTTGGTCAGTGTGTGCCAGTGACAGCACAAGAGCCTCAGGGTGGGCGCTGCCCTGTTTGGGTGACAGGTA
>NW_011190536.1:0-904 GCF_000146605.3 Meleagris gallopavo | reverse complement strand
GGGGGAAGGAGGGAGGTTGCTTGTTGGGTTGTTTTCCCTTGTTTTATCTGGGAAAATTCTTTTTGCATTGCAAGATGTGTTTATTTTTAGCCAGCAAGCTGTTTGTTTCTCTGCGGTGTGGTGGAGAAGAAGAGGTGTAGATCGCTGTACAACTTCTGTAGTGCTGTGCATCTGAACAACAAACGCAACCAACCGGTTTTCCCAGAATGACTGTGTGAAACTCAGCAGTGATTGCTATGAAGGATTCCCCTTTGGTCAGTGTGTGCCAGTGACAGCACAAGAGCCTCAGGGTGGGCGCTGCCCTGTTTGGGTGACAGGTAGGAAGTTTGCATCCCTGTATTGTCAGAGACCTTTCCTGAGTCTTTTTTCCCTGGGTTGTTATTTTTGGTAAAACATGAAAGCAGTTCTGTGGAAAGTCTGATAAATACCTTAAAGCAAAAGGAGGCTTAATTCAATAGGAAGCAGAAAGATCTAAAAGCAAGCAAATTTGACCGCTAGGTATGTGCAGAAATAAGCTACTGCCTGCTGCAGTTATTGCTATTAGAGTGCTTTGATCTGAAGTGCCTGCCGAGGTTCGTGTGCTTTCCATGTCCTTTTTTGCTCGTTTTATTTTATCCTTAAGCAGACATTTGATACCTTTCAGTTTGAGAAAATAGAATGAAGTACCTCCGTATTCTTGTCCCACTTGAGATTGTTGTCCAAGCCAGCACTTCTTGGTGCGTGGGAAAAGGAATACTTTGTCATGCTGTCTTCTGAAAACGTGGCTTGGCAATGACTGTGCAGTTCTTGAGTAGCCTTGTGCTGTCTGTGCCGCAGCTCTGCAGAGAGGTGGCACGTACAGTGCCATTAAGATGAAGGCAAATGCCTTAATTTTCACTCTTCTGCTCGTTACTGCGTGTGTAAC
>NW_011190535.1:0-734 GCF_000146605.3 Meleagris gallopavo | reverse complement strand
CTCAGCGTAGTTTACTCAGCCAGGCTGGTTGTACGTGTGAGCGGACGGACGCTTCGAAGGAGCTGGACGCTCTGCACTCTGACCGATGGCCCAGGAAACCTTACTGCCATAATCAAAGCTATGGTAATGTACATCAAAAAAAGCAGAATCAACAAAGGAAGTGTTCTGTTCCAAACTTTGGCTTACGCCATATCTGCGAATATCCTGTACAGTGCTTTTGTAGCTGTGTTACCGAGACCAGCAGAAGTCTTTTTTTCTACCTAAACTCATAAATGAACTTAATTTGATTACACACTGGAGGAGGAATTTGTGTTTTTTTATTAGAAATACATAGAGTTTGTATAATAGCTACCATTACTGACATAGCGGAATAAATAGTTGCAGGTTGATCCTGTGTTGCTTTTTATTCTACGTGTCCAGTATGTTTTTCAAATGAATATTGGCGTCTGATAGAATCCAGTAATGTCTATTCCTTCTGTTCCTTTCTTTATTCAGACACTTCATCACTCTCAATCTGTCAGGCTTCCGCTGCCTCATTCTCATCTTCGCCTCAGCGAGCAGCTTTCTACCTCAGAGTCCTGTGCAAGTATGCCTTGAATACATTTGGTTGCCCTTGTACAGCGAGTTGCACTGTTTCTTGTGCATGCGCACAAATGATGACAAGATACCGAGAATTCAGAACTGCTGCCTCCAGTGCTGGAGGTTCTGTGCCTGACAGAGTCTTAAACATCCTG
>NW_011190534.1:0-641 GCF_000146605.3 Meleagris gallopavo | reverse complement strand
TTCCCCTGCCTCATTCTCATCTTCGCCTCAGCGAGCAGCTTTCTACCTCAGAGTCCTGTGCAAGTATGCCTTGAATACATTTGGTTGCCCTTGTACAGTGAGTTGCACTGTTTCTTGTGCATGCGCACAAATGATGACAAGATACCGAGAATTCAGAACTGCTGCTCCAGTGCTGGAGGTTCTGTGCCTGACAGAGTCTTAAACATCCTGCTTTTCTTCTTACCGTAAGACACAATGGTAGAACTGAACTGGTGGGATTAGTACCTCCAGTCTATTCACGTATATTGAAGGAAAAAATTGCTGGAACAGAGATGCCATTTGGTTTATCCTTAGGGTTTATGCCAAGGCTGCGTGCTCTGAAATGCTGGTACAGTTTGAGTGTCGGAAGTGGCCATGACCTTTCTGCTGCTATCAGTTCATTCCGGGGGAATAACTGCAGCTGACTGCAGCGTTGGTTTTGTTGTTCCATCCCCACAAAAGGTATTCTGAGAATCTGTTTTTTCTGTTCCTATTATTAGTATTACTGCATTACTAGGATGATGGCTCATTGATGATGTACGTAGATTGCTCTGAAAGGAATGCCTCCTATTTATTTCCATAGAAATGACAACAGATACATAGAGTGAATTCTCAGCTACAAA
>NW_011190533.1:0-505 GCF_000146605.3 Meleagris gallopavo | reverse complement strand
GAACTGCTGCCTCCAGTGCTGGAGGTTCTGTGCCTGACAGAGTCTTAAACATCCTGCTTTTCTTCTTACCGTAAGACACAATGGTAGAACTGAACTGGTGGGATTAGTACCTCCAGTCTATTCACGTATATTGAGGAAAAAATTGCTGGAACAGAGATGCCATTGGTTTATCCTTAGGGTTTATGCCAAGGCTGCGTGCTCTGAAATGCTGGTACAGTTTGAGTGTCGGAAGTGGCCATGACCTTTCTGCTGCTATCAGTTCATTCCGGGGGAATAACTGCAGCTGACTGCAGCGTTGGTTTTGTTGTTCCATCCCCACAAAAGGTATTCTGAGAATCTGTTTTTTTCTGTTCCTATTATTAGTATTACTGCATTACTAGGATGATGGCTCATTGATGATGTACGTAGATTGCTCTGAAAGGAATGCCTCCTATTTATTTCCATAGAAATGACAACAGATACATAGAGTGAATTCTCAGCTACAAAACTCTGTTTTTCAACACGG
>NW_011190532.1:0-544 GCF_000146605.3 Meleagris gallopavo | reverse complement strand
ACCGTAAGACACAATGGTAGAACTGAACTGGTGGGATCAGTACCTCCAGTCTATTCACGTATATTAGAAGGAAAAAATTGCTGGAACAGAGATGCCATTTGGTTTATCCTTAGGGTTTATGCCAAGGCTGCGTGCTCTGAAATGCTGGTACAGTTTGAGTGTCGGAAGTGGCCATGACCTTTCTGCTGCTATCAGTTCATTCCGGGGGAATAACTGCAGCTGACTGCAGCGTTGGTTTTGTTGTTCCATCCCCACAAAAGGTATTCTGAGAATCTGTTTTTTTCTGTTCCTATTATTAGTATTACTGCATTACTAGGATGATGGCTCATTGATGATGTACGTAGATTGCTCTGAAAGGAATGCCTCCTATTTATTTCCATAGAAATGACAACAGATACATAGAGTGAATTCTCAGCTACAAAACTCTGTTTTTCAACACGGTTACCACCATTAGCTATGCTTTTTTCCAGTGTTGAACGAGTGCCTGCATGCTGTGCTTGTTTAAAAAGAAAAAACAATCTGGCTGTTTGGGTGGTTTGTCTTT
>NW_011190531.1:0-530 GCF_000146605.3 Meleagris gallopavo | reverse complement strand
TTATAAGTGAATTGGTTAATAAACTTCAAGACTTTGAGTTACATTTAAGCCCTCTGCGAGCTTGTGTTTCAGCCATTACAAAGGTAGCTGAAAAGCTGGACAGAATGGAAAACAAACAAGAAGATATAATAGACAAACTATCAACCGTGCCTGAAGCTGATAAATCCATGGAGGTAACGGATACATCAAATGGGGACCAGAATCCCCAAAACAGACTATTGGAGGGGCTGATCAACTTGATTTCCTCCCAGCCGGTGGCATCTAATGTCTCAGCTATCAAAAGAAGACGTTCTCCTGCTCGAGCAAGTGACAACAGTAAGACCACATCACGTTTTGCCTTGTGGCATTACCTACGTGACCATGGAGAAGATATGAAGGAGTGGCATAAACAACCTACTCCTGTACTTCAAGCACGGGTAAGAGAGTTACAAGACAAATCAACCACCAAGGTGAACTTCTCTAAAAAGGTGATTGCTCCAGTTGCTGCAGACAGTGAAGGTAACAAATAGAGGGGCCCTGCCCCCAGCCAG
>NW_011190530.1:0-499 GCF_000146605.3 Meleagris gallopavo | reverse complement strand
AGTTACATTTAAGCCCTCTGCGAGCTTGTGTTTCAGCCATTACAAAGGTAGCTGAAAAGCTGGACAGAATGGAAAACAAACAAGAAGATATAATAGACAAACTATCAACCGTGCCTGAAGCTGATAAATCCATGGAGGTAACGGATACATCAAATGGGGACCAGAATCCCCAAAACAGCCTATTGGAGGGGCTGATCAACTTGATTTCCTCCCAGCCGGTGGCATCTAATGTCTCAGCTATCAAAAGAAGACGTTCTCCTGCTCGAGCAAGTGACAACAGTAAGACCACATCACGTTTTGCCTTGTGGCATTACCTACGTGACCATGGAGAAGATATGAAGGAGTGGCATAAACAACCTACTCCTGTACTTCAAGCACGGGTAAGAGAGTTACAAGACAAATCAACCACCAAGGTGAACTTCTCTAAAAAGGTGATTGCTCCAGTTGCTGCAGACAGTGAAGGTAACAAATAGAGGGGCCCTGCCCCCAGCCAGGGGGG
>NW_011190529.1:0-537 GCF_000146605.3 Meleagris gallopavo | reverse complement strand
GGATATTTTAAGGATCCCAAAGGGTATCGATGGGCCTTTGGAATAGCTGCTGTAGACACAGAAGGTGTTAAGCAGTTGTCTATTTTGCCTGGCCTGTCAGAAGATCCATCTGCCGTGGGGTTGCTACGAGTGAAAGAGCAACAAGTACCGATTGCTACAAAAACGGTGCACAGACGGCAGTACCGCACCAACAGGGATTCCTTGCTCCCCATTCAGAAGCTGATTCACCAACTAGAGAATCAGGGAGTGATTAGCAAGACTCACTCACCTTTTAACAGCCCCATATGGCCAGTGCGTAAAGCCAGTGGAGAATGGAGGCTGACGGTGGACTACCGTGGCCTGAATGAAGTCACACCCCCATTGAGTGCTGCTGTGCCAGATATGTTAGAACTCCAATATGAATTGGAGTCAAAGGCAGCCAAATGGTACGCCACCATTGATATTGCTAACGCCTTTTTCTCCATTCCTTTGACCAAAGAATCTAGGCCACAGTTTGCTTTCACCTGGAGGGGCATTCAGTATACCTGGAATCGTTTG
>NW_011190528.1:0-506 GCF_000146605.3 Meleagris gallopavo | reverse complement strand
TTAATGCAGAGGACAATTCACACAAGCATTAATTCTGCTTGGAAACTATCAACCCACTAAGAAGATAATGGGAAAAAGCTAGTTGTTGACATAAAAGTTGTCATTTGCAGCAGTCCAAACATTGCACGTTCTGGTGTGTTATAGAAGTTTCCCACAAGTTTCCCAACCCACTGGAGTCAGGCAAGTCATTTGTCTGGGGGAACAAGTAAGTGTTCACTTGCCTTGGAGCAAAGGCTGCAAATGGTTTCACTTGGAAACTGTAAGCCACACCACTGCATCTCCCCAACAAGATGTTGAGCAAGAATTACTTACTTTGTCAGCTACTGACAGATCTGAGGAGAACTCATCAATGATCTTCCTTAGGTACTGCTTTCTTTTAAGAAGGTAGGCTTTGTGTTCTCCTTGTTCTTCTGCCAAAACATCACCACTCACCATCTCCTCTGCCTTCCTTTGGCAAAGCTAAGCAACAGCATTTGGATTAATAAGCATCAGCTGGAATGCAAGTA
>NW_011190527.1:0-478 GCF_000146605.3 Meleagris gallopavo | reverse complement strand
CCCGCTCACACATCGGAGAAAAGCAACCGGCTGAAGTGGCCCGTTCTCGGCAAGCAAGAAACGCGAGACCGCTGCTGACGGCTGAAAGCGGCGTTCGGGGATGAATGCGATTTCTCTGTCAGCAACGGCATAGTCTCCGGAGCGGATCAGCGCGAGTGCCGCTTTCTGCGCATGAGAGCGAAGGAGTGCGATTCCGATGCCGACAACTGCGAATTCAGCCTCCTGCACTACCTGCGAGTGGGGTTTTTTTCTCCGCAGTCCTGAAAGGATCGCTCCTCACTTTCTGAAACGCTCTCCCTGAGAGCAATACGTCTGTCGCTCCTCAAACTTCAAGGTGTCTTATTGTAGAGGGTTTTCCCTTCCACTCTTTTCCTGTCTGAATGCAGATGTGCAGCAGTGGAGAGCCTCACTGGGACGAATTGTCGCTCGAAATAAACGCAGAGATATAGTATTCAGAGCTAGGCGAAGTGCATTCTGC
>NW_011190526.1:0-639 GCF_000146605.3 Meleagris gallopavo | reverse complement strand
GCCCTCGTACTTCTTGGATTGCTCTGCTGTTCAAGATGGAGCAATTCTTTCAGGTACCACTGCACCGCTGCTGTTGGCTTCTAATTCTTGCTTTGTTTGTTTGTTTTGCACAGACTGCTTTTCAAGCCTCCTTTTTCTTTCCAGTCAGAGTGAGAATTGCACTGGGAGGTGTATGAACCTGGTTGTGCCTGTACATAAAGAGAACAGCAGCAGAGCCTCACAGGTGACTGCTGCCAGCTCTCGTTGTGGCCAGGAGCACGTAACTGTGCCAAATCCCTTGTGATGGGTTTGATTTCATTTTTGCCAGAGAAATCCTTGTAGATACTGCAGGTCCTGCAGCAGGGTGATGAGCTGAGATGAAGATGTGGGTTTTAGTAGTGCTTTAAGTTGAGTGGAGGAACGTTTGAATGAGGGTTATGTGCTTTCTTTGGGACCATAAGGTTTTTCTGCGGAGGGAAAGAGCCAGCTTTTCATGGGCTATATGTAGCCTTTGGCAAGGGCAGACAATGCAATCTGTCAGTAAGCCATTGGAGGTGCTTCAGGTTTGTAAAGTTGTCCTTTTATTTTTAGGCTAGACGTTTGGAGCATGGGTGTACTGCGGTATGCTCTGTTGTGTGGGCTTCTTCCTTTTGATGCTGC
>NW_011190525.1:0-490 GCF_000146605.3 Meleagris gallopavo | reverse complement strand
TGGGCTATATGTAGCCTTTGGCAAGGGCAGACAATGCAATCTGTCAGTAAGCCATTGGAGGTGCTTCAGGTTTGTAAAGTTGTCCTTTATTTTTTAAGGCAGACGTTTGGAGCATGGGTGTACTGCGGTATGCTCTGTTGTGTGGGCTTCTTCCTTTGATGCTGCCAGTGTGATGGCACTCTGCAGGAGGATAACAGTAGGTATCAGTGGTGCTAGAATGCACTGAGAAGGGAACTAGCTGAGCGTGACAGGAGGCCTTGCTTTTCTGATGGCAGAACGTGCTGAGCTGTGCTGTGGGTGGAAAGGCCTGTCTGCTGAGGATTGTCCCTTTGTTTGCTGCTGTTTCCACCAGGATTTTGTGGGTTTGGTTCTACGCTTGGTTGACCTATGTGGCACTGTAGCCTGATTCTGTAATGTGAGAGCATACAGAGTTGAAGGAGAAGAATTTACTTGCCCGTGGGCTAATTTTTGTGTCTGGTTCCTCAACTGG
>NW_011190524.1:0-606 GCF_000146605.3 Meleagris gallopavo | reverse complement strand
GCCTTTGTAGAGAAGTTGGTAAAATAGAGGGTAGAATGGACTCAATTATAGTAACTGTTTTTGCTTCTACTTTAAACATATAAAGCAGTATTTTAATTATTATTTGATCGAAACTTAATTTTCACCTAAGTAATCCTGTGTCTTCAGCTCTTACCTGGATGCCATCTCTTCACTTATCTTCTGCTTGGCAATATTTTCAGTGGTGACTAGCTGAACATTGGTCTAAATTTGAACGGGATGTCAGTGGATGGAGACTGAAGGCATTATCAGGATGGTATGTGTTCCCTTTTGTTTATATAATGATTAGGGAAATGAATGTATTCCATCTGCTTCAGGTAGTCTTAATATTAACAATAGTAAAAAATGTGCATTTGACTAAAACACAACACACACTGACTGTGTACTTAGCAAAAGTGTGAAAAGCCTGGTAGCAAAGTGCTGAATGTTTTGACTATTGCTTTTTGTGTGCTTTCTTCTAGCTGCCAGTATGAGCTTGGCCTGCAGATATTAGGGGGAAAAAACAAACAAAAACACTTCAAAATGCAGGAGCTTTAATTTTAAAGTTGTAGGCGTTTCAGCTGCCTTTGCCCAAAGTAGTTTAAATTA
>NW_011190523.1:0-527 GCF_000146605.3 Meleagris gallopavo | reverse complement strand
GCAGCTGATGTCCGTTTCCCCTCGTCCTGTCTCCACGTACCACTGAAAGAGACTGGCCTCACCGCTATGGCCGCCACACCTCAGATATTTATAAACCTGGATCAGGTCCCCTCTCAGTCGTCTTTTCTCAAGGCTAAACAGACCCAGTTCACTTAGCCTTTCTTCATAGGGGAGATGCTCCAGGCCCTTCACCATCTTTGTGGCCCTCCGTTGGACTCTTTCCAAGAGATCCCTATCTGTTTTGTACTGGGGAGCCCAGAACTGGACACAGTACTCCAGATGAGGCCTTACCAGGGCAGAGTAGAGGGGGAGGATCACCTCCCTCAACCTGCTGGACACGCTCTTCTTAATGCACCCCAGAATGCCATTGGCCTTTTTGGCCACGAGGGCACACTGCTGGCTCATGGCCAACCTGTCGTCCACCAGGACGCCCAGGTCCCTCTCTGCAGAGCTCCTCTCCAGCAGCTCACTCCCCCACGCCTGTATTGGTGCATGCAATTATTCCTCCCTACGGTGTAAGACCCTAC
>NW_011190522.1:0-757 GCF_000146605.3 Meleagris gallopavo | reverse complement strand
TTCTGACTCTGCACTAGTACAGGCCAGAGAGTTTTGTGTTCCATTTTCCTTGCTTAACGAAAGTTGAGAAATGAGGCTCAGTAGTATACATGTGAAAGCCACATCTCATTAGTTGACAACCTTTTAAATGTGCCAAAGGCTTTAACTTGTATAAATGTGCTAAGGAAAGACTTCTATAACCATTAAGAGATAATGAAAGCATTGAGATCTCCGTTAAATCTATTCTAGGAAGTTAAAATGAGCCAAAATTCATCTAAACTAAAATGTTTGAGAGCTATGTGTCTTGAGAGTTTGAAAAATGTAACATTCTATGAGCAATGCCCAGACGATCTAACACAATGAATTTTGAAGAGTATTTTGATGCCAAGAAATGGCAAGGAGCCCTACATCAAAATGAAAAATATCCAATTACAGATTTCTGTAAATTCTTGAGCAATGAGGATGGTAATGAGATAAATGACAGGGAAGGAATGAAAGGGATAGGAGTTGGGCTTTTAGATCTTTATGATACAAAGCTTTGCCTGCAGTTTTTTTGTTGTTGTTTTTAGGAGCATTTTTTTCCTGGGATTTGTATATTTTTATTTCTTCCATTGGCTCCCTCACCATGACTGCTTTGATTGTTTACTTTCTCTTTAAGTAATTCTGTGAAGATGTTACTGTGTGCCACGCTTTTTTGCTTATAAAATGCAAGCCACAACAACAGGGAAGGGGAGGAAGAAAACACCTAGTAAGCAGTCAGGGCAGCACTCCGGAACCC
>NW_011190521.1:0-479 GCF_000146605.3 Meleagris gallopavo | reverse complement strand
ACCAAGTGGCAGTCTTTCCTCCAGGTAACAAAGTGATTAGAGGTACCCTGACGATGCACAACTCCTGAAACCTCTGGATGCAAGGTTAATCAAAGTATGTAGAGCAAACAATATTCCGTTAACACCCCACAGGGCTGGCACTAGAGCGATGCATCAAAAATGATTTATGCTCAAGCCAGCAACTGCACGTGGTAAAGCAAACTGCTCTAGCAATTATCCCCAAACTCAAAGAACTCAGACCATTGGCACACAGTTGAGGTCTTGGTGCCGCATGCACCAAGTGTAGCCATCTCCCTGCAAATACTTCTGACGCACCGCTGCTTTCTCCTGTAATTCTCTTGCAAGTAACGTGTCTCTCCTCTTGCTGTCTCGTGCCTGAGCCTCAGTGCTAGCTTGAACAGACACCTTCTGAAGCTAGAGTGTTTCCACTGAGGTAATTGGTCTAAGCTCAGGGTACGGAGCTGCTATCTCAGCCAGAG
>NW_011190520.1:0-506 GCF_000146605.3 Meleagris gallopavo | reverse complement strand
TTCCTCTAGGTAACAAAGTGATTAGAGGTACCCTGACGATGCACAACTCCTGAAACCTCTGGATGCAAGGTTAATCAAAGTATGTAGAGCAAACAATATTCCGTTAACACCCCACAGGGCTGGCACTAGAGCGATGCATCAAAAATGATTTATGCTCAAGCCAGCAACTGCACGTGGTAAAGCAAACTGCTCTAGCAATTATCCCCAAACTCAAAGAACTCAGACCATTGGCACACAGTTGAGGTCTTGGTGCCGCATGCACCAAGTGTGGCCATCTCCCTGCAAATACTTCTGACGCACCGCTGCTTTCTCCTGTAATTCTCTTGCAAGTAACGTGTCTCTCCTCTTGCTGTCTCGTGCCTGAGCCTCAGTGCTAGCTTGAACAGACACCTTCTGAAGCTAGAGTGTTTCCACTGAGGTAATTGGTCTAAGCTCAGGGTACGGAGCTGCTATCTCAGCCAGAGCCAAACCCAGTACCACGGTGACTCTGTGCAAACTATAACGAT
>NW_011190519.1:0-530 GCF_000146605.3 Meleagris gallopavo | reverse complement strand
CAGCCAGAGCCAAACCCAGTACCACGGTGACTCTGTGCAAACTATAACGATCTCAGATGAGGACCGTTTTCTCATCGTTCGCAGTAGTGACAGGTCATAGCCATTCAGAAGAAAGGATAAAAACTAGCAAATAGGTCACGAGAATCTCTTCTGCAAATCTAACACCATTAAATAAATAGTAATATTACAAGTCTTGGTAAATCTGTACAAGCTTAGCCAGTCAGAAGGATTCTGAGAAGGATTTTCAGTGTTTATTCTCATAAATTAATCGTTGCTTCCTAAGACTAGTATTCCAAATATAGCAAAAAGATCTCTACTAAAGCATTTTACAGTGTCCTCGTAAACCCCTAAAATAACAGTGGAGATGTACAAGCTTTTTTGTTGTCGTTGTTAAGTGTGTCACAGAATACAGATGTATACGAAAGGAATTATGTTCTCAGGAATAAATCTCTGGAACCACCTCTGTATCTATCCAGTTATGTCTCACTGTATTCATTACAAGAGCATTTGAACACCTTCCAGCTACTTAC
>NW_011190518.1:0-669 GCF_000146605.3 Meleagris gallopavo | reverse complement strand
TTAGTTGAATATTATCTTTAATAGAAAGAATGTTCATGCTGGCTGGGTATTCTATGTCAAGTGCAGTGGGTCCAATATCTGATAGCTCTTCAGGTTTGTATTCTACTAAGCCACACACTAACTTTTCTCAACATAAAACAAATGAACCAGGATCTTCCTTTATAGCCAAAAACAGAATGAAAGGAAGAACAATCATACCAATAGCTCAAAACATTTCTTTCTATTAAAGATAATATTCAACTAACAGCAGTCTTAAGAGGCGGAGGAATTCCTAAAAGCACCAAGAGGAGAGACTACTTTTAGCTTCTGTAAGCTTGTGTGTCATCGAGGTGACAGTCTGAGTGCTCACTGCCCATCTTGATTTCACTTCCAGAGTTATTCAGAAATATTTCTAATTCAAACTTAGGTAGGAGACTTAGAAGCAAATGTTTGTGAAGCAGGCTGCTGTTAGTTGAATATTATCTTTAATAGAAAGAATGTTCATGCTGGCTGGGTATTCTATGTCAAGTGCAGTGGGTCCAATATCTGATAGCTCTTCAGGTTTGTATTCTACTAAGCCACACACTAACTTTTCTCAACATAAAACAAATGAACCAGGATCTTCCTTTATAGCCAAAAACAGAATGAAAGGAAGAACAATCATACCAATAGCTCAAAACATTTCTTTCT
>NW_011190517.1:0-603 GCF_000146605.3 Meleagris gallopavo | reverse complement strand
CACAATGACACAACGGTGCCCCAAGGACACAAGGACACAACAACACAACGACACAACGGTGCCCCAAGGACACAAGGACACAACAACACAATGACACAACGGTGCCCCAAGGACACAACAACACAATGACACAACGGTGCCACAATGACACAAGGACACAACAACACAATGACACAACGGTGCCCAAAGGACACAAGGACACAACAACACAATGACACAACGGTGCCACAATGACACAAGGACACAGCAACACAACGACACAACGGTGCCACAAGGACACAACAACACAATGACACAACGGTGCCCCAAGGACACAACAACACAATGACACAGGGGTGCCCCAAGGACACAAGGACACAACAACACAGCAGTGCCACAACAACACAACGACACAGCAGTGCCACAACAACACAACGACACAACAGTGCAACAACAACACAATGACACAACGGTGCCCCAAGGACACAAGGACACAACAACACAATGACACAACGGTGCCCCAAGGACACAAGGACACAACAACACAATGACACAACGGTGCCCCAAGGACACAACAACACAATGACACAACGGTGCCCCAAGGACACAAGGACACAACAACAC
>NW_011190516.1:0-1579 GCF_000146605.3 Meleagris gallopavo | reverse complement strand
CAGTTCAGCAGCCCAAATAGGTTTACCCCTTCTTTGCTAGTTATTTTGCTCCCACTGCTGTAACCACCCCCCACAGAGCATTTGCCATCATCCATGAGTCAGTGTAAAGATAAAGCATTGGCCACCTCTCCCGTTCAGCAACATCCAAGGCCAGTTGGACAGCCTTTACCTCTGCAAATTGGCTCGATTCTCCTTTTCCTTCAGTGGCCTCTGCAATGCTTTCCCACAGTACGACATGATCCATCTGTGAATAAGGCATATTTCTTTTCATTTTCTGGTAGTTCATTGTATGGTGGGGCCTCTTTTGCACGTGATACTTCTTCTCCTGGTGATGTTCCAAACTTTTTACCTTCAGGCCAGTCCGTGATCACCTCTAGGATTCCTGGACGGTTGAGATTCCCCATCCATGCTCGTTGTGTAATCAGCGCAATCCACTTACTCCAAGTGGCATCAGTAGCATGATGGGTGGAAGGAACCTTTCCTTTAAACATCCAGTTCAGCACTGGCAGTCGAGGTACCAGAAGGAGCTGTGTTTCAGTACCATAATCTTCAGAAGCAGCCCGAACCCCCTCATATGCGGCTAAGATCTCCTTTTCAGTTGGAGTGTAGCTCTCTTCTGTGACCCCCTGTTGAGCCTACAGAATCCCAGCGGTCGGCCTCGGGTCTCTCCTGAGGCTCTTTGCCACAAACTCCAAGTGGTACCTTTCTCTCCAGCAGCAGTGTAGAGGATGTTCTTTATACCCTATCCTGTCCGTACTGGCCCTAGGGCCATGGCATGGGCGATTTCCTGTTTAATCTGTTCAAAAGCCTGCTGCTGCTCAGGGCCCCATGTGAACTCAGTCTTCATTCGTGTCACATGATAAAAGGGACTTACAATGAAGCTATAGTTTGGAACATGCATTCTCCAAAAGCCCACTGTGCCCAGAAAAGATTGTGTCTCTCTCTTGTTAGTGGGTGGAGACATGGCAGTGATTTTGTCAATCACATCTGTTGGGATGTGACAATCGCCATCTTGCCACTTTATACCTAGGAACTGAATTTCCTGAGCAGGTCCTTTCACTTTGCTCCGCTTAATAGCACAACCAACACACGGAAGAATTTAGATTATTCGCTCTCCTTTCATGAAGACTTCTGCAGTATCGCCCCACACAACGATATCATCAATGCACTGCAGGAGTGCATTGATCAGGAGCACTGCCCTGTTCCAATACAGTTTGGATCAACCCATGGCAAATGTTTGGGCTGTGTTTCCACCCCTGGGGCAAACGGCTCCAAGTATACTGAACGCCCCTCCATGTGAAAGCAAACTGTGGCCTACATTCTTCAGCCAAAGGAATGGAAAAGAAGGTGTTAGCAATGTCAGTGGTGGCATACCACTTGGCTGCTTTTGACTCTAGTTCATATTGGAGCTCTAACATGTCTGGCACAGCAGCACTCAGTGGGGGTGTGACTTTATTCAGGCCATGGTAGTCCACCGTCAGCCTCCATTCTCCACTGGCTTTACGCACTGTCCATATGGGGCTGTTAAAAGGTGAGTGAGTCTTGCTAATCACTCCCTGATTCTCTAGTTGGTGAATCA
>NW_011190515.1:0-1368 GCF_000146605.3 Meleagris gallopavo | reverse complement strand
CACTAACTGAGTACTGGTGGTACTGAGCTCCTTTCTTTTTTCTCAGATGTTGTTTTAGATGGTCCCATGCAGCACAAAAGGCTTCATGCCCTCCAGGCCCTTCATGCCAGGTACCCTGCCCCATTCTCCTGTTGGTCCACACTGACCCTAGCATTCCTTGTGCTGCTTATGTATTTCTACAAGCCTTTATTATAGTTGATATGCCTGGGCAGATTCAGCTGTGTTTGAGCTTTGGCCTTCTTGAACACATATCAGCAGGTAACTAGGACAAACACTCTGCATTGCTCCCAGCTGACCGCTTCTTGTTTCCACTTCCTACAAGCTTTCTTTCTGTACTGTACTCCACAGACACTTGAAGAATCCATGGTGTGCTCTCCCGAAGCCCAAAGGTGCGAGCCTGTTTTTGGTCCTCCCTTCAGACTCCTCTGCTCCACCATCCCATGGCCACTGCAACGCAGGTTCTCTTTGATCTTTACATTCCCTACCAGTCCTTCCTTGTTGGTGAGTATGAGATCCAGCAGAGCACCTCTCCTCTTTGGTTCCTCCATGGCTTGGTCAAGAAGCTGCCAGCTGTGCTCTCCAGGGATCTCCTGGATGATGCGTGCCCTGCTGTGTTGTTCCTGCATCAGATACTGGAGTGAAAAAGGCCCCCAAAGTGGAACAAGGGCCTGACAGCATGAGGCTCCCATCTCTCTGCAGAGGGCCCCTTCCACTTGCTCTTCCTGATCAGGAAACCTGAAACAGACACTACTGGTCTCCTCTGTTTGCCTTTTCCATTCACTCTGACCTGGTTGTTCCACCATCCCCAGGAAGAGCTCAGTGCACTCTCACAGAGGGCAGCTGCCCTTCCTTGTCTCCTCCCCCGTCTATTGTAAAGACTTGTGCTACAGTCCCGTTTTGGAAACCATTTAACCATGTCCCTGTGGTCCAAGCAAGAGCTCAGGCCTGCAAGTGTACAGAGCTTTCTAGCGCAGCTTATGCTGGTGTTCTCATTAGTGTAAAAACACATAAGACACAACCTATTGAGAACTGGTTATTGGATTTAGAGCTTCTATGTTATTTTAGTAAAGAAGGTGGCACATAATCATTAGACCCATTGTGGGGCACCAAGTTGTCCAAGCAGCACGGACACTCCTGGGCATGGCTTTCCTGAAGGCCCTGTGCTGCATTTGCAGCTGCATGTGAGTGTGCTGGACAGCCCAGGGAACTGGCGTGGCACCAGGCTGCTTCTGATGCCATTCACATGAGAGCCCATAGAAAACTGAGGTTTCATCATTTGGAGAATAGAGACATGTATTAGCTTTGTAGTGCCTTGAGCTCTTGAAAATACAGAACAGAGAAAGATCCATTCAGTCAGCTGCATAACTC
>NW_011190514.1:0-3708 GCF_000146605.3 Meleagris gallopavo | reverse complement strand
AGACACCTGCAAGTTCGAGGAGCACAGACGTAGTGCTCTCAGGGAGAGCGTTTCAGAAAGAGGGAGAGATCCTTTCAGGACTGCGGAGAAAAAACCCCCCACTCGCAGGTAGTGCAGGAGGCTGAATCCGCACTTGTCGGCATCGGAATCGCACTCCTTCGCTCTCACGCGTAGAAAGCGGCATTCGCGCTGAACCGCTCCGGAGACTTTGCCGTAGCTGGCCGAGAAATCACGATTCTCCCCGAACGCCGCTTTCAGCTGTCAGCAGCGGTCTCGCGTTTCTCGCTTGCCGAGAACGGGCCACTTCAGCCGGCTGCTTTCCTCCGACGAGTGAGCGGGCTCCTGTGCGCACATCGGAAAGGAGCGGTTTGCACTTCGCCTTGGCTACATGCAGAATGCACTACGCCTACCTCTGAATACTATGTCTCTGCTTTTATTTCGAGCCCCAATTCATTCTAGTGAGGTTTTCCACTGCTACATATCTGCATTCAGAGATGAAAAGAGTGGAAGGAAAACCCTCTCTAATTAGGCATTTTCAATTTCGAGGAGCGACAGCTGTAGTGCTCTCAGGGAGAGCGTTTCAGGAAGTGGGGAGAGATCCTTTCAGGACTTCGGAGAAAAAACCCCCATTCCCAGGTAGTGCAGGAGGCTGAATTCGCACTTGTCGGCATCGGAATCACACTCCTTCGCTCTCACGCGTAGAAAGCGGCATTCGCTCCGGAGACTTTGCCGTTGCTGGCCGAGAAATCACGCTTCTCCCCAAATGCCGCTTTCAGCCGTCAGCAGCGGTCTCGTGTTTCTCGCTTGCCGAGAACGGGCCACTTCAGCCGGCTGCTTTTCTCCGACGAGTGAGCGGGCTCCTGTGCGCACATCGGAAAGGAGCGGTTTGCACTTCGCCTTGGCTACATGCAGAATGCACTCGACTAGCTCTGAATACTATGTCTCTGCCTTTATTTCGAGGCACTATTCGTCCCTGTGAGGTTCTCCACTGCTACACATCTGCATTCAGAGAGGAAAAGAGTGGAAGGGAAAACCCTCTCCAATAAGGCATTTTCAAGTTCGAGGAGAGGCAGCTGTAATGCTCTCAGGGACTACGTGACAGAAAAGTGGGGAGTGATCGTTTCAGGACTTCGGAGAAGAAACCCCCCACTCGCAGGTAGTGCAGGAGGCTGAATTCGCACTTGTCGGCATCGGAATCGCACTCCTTCGCTCTCACGCGCAGAAAGCGGCATTCGCGCTGAACCGCTCCGGAGACTTTGCCGTAGCTGGCCAAGAAATCGCGTTTCTCCCCGAACGCCGCTTTCAGCCGTCAGCAGCGGTCTCGTGTTTCTTGCTTGCTGAGAACGGGCCACTTCAGCCTGCTGCTTTTTTCCGATTTGTGCCCCCCCCTGAGTTGCCGCTTTGGCTGTGCCCTGATCCCTTGAGCTGGGTAAGTCACATTGGCCTCCCTACCGGAAGGCGGTCTCTGCTTTTGTTGTCCTGTGCCCAAACGCTTGCAGCGTGGAAGTGTGGCCCTTGCGAGTGGTGTCAGTACTTCAGGCAATGTCGTTGTGGACACAGCAGGAAACCGCAGCCGTAGGTGGATGCCAATACCCAACGCTTGGTCTCTGTGCCGAGGTACGTTGATCCCTGACGTGTCCTGTTTAATACGCTCGCTGAGATGCTCTGGGCTTGGTGTCGGACATCCCTCGTGCTCACGTTGCTTTCACTGGGTGCTTTTCCTTTCCCCATCTTCAGGTTTCCCCAGTGCTGATGGAATGTCAGTGCCATGTGCCAACGTTGTCGTCTTTTCTGTTTGGATTCAACAGCGTTTTCTACCCTTTTTGTTTTGTTTTTCTTCTTTTTTTTTCCATGTTGCCCGTTGGCGCTTTGTTGGAGTTTCCTGGATCCAAATGCACCCTTCTGACCATTTCTGATGCCGATAGAAGAGGTAGGCTCCCAAACAAGCTTGTGCTGAGTGCTGTCCATGACTTGGGGTTTCTCAATTCACCAGACTTCTTTTCCACGTGACGTTGTTCAGTGCTGTATGTGAAGGTTTCTTTTTTCTTTCTAGGATTGGCGTCTGCACCACCAGATGCACTAGCCATTTTGGGCTGCCCATGTTCCTATACTGAACGTGTCCAGTTCTTTGGAAAGGCTTGGACCTTATTGCACAGAAAGGTATCTTCATTCCTTCTATAATTGCCGAGTCCACCGCCAGATGCTGTTGGCCTTCTGGGCCCCCCTGAGTTGCTGCGTTGGCTGTGCCCTGATCCCTGGAGCGGGGTAAGTGACACTGCTGTCCCTACTAGACAGTGGTCTCTGCGTTCGTTGTCCTGTGCCCAAACGCTTGCAGTGTGGAAGTGTGGCCCTTGCGAGTAGTGTCAGTACTTCAGGCAATGTCTTTGTGGACACAGCAGGAAACCGCAGCCGGAGGTGGATGCCAATATCCAACGCTTAGTCTTTGTGCCGAGGTACGTTGATCCCTGACGTGTCTTGTTTAACACGCTCGCTGAGGTGCTCTGGGCTTGGTGTTGGATGTCCCTCGTGCTCACGTTGCTTTCACTGGGTGCTTTTCTTTTCCCCATCTTCAGGTCTCCGCAGTGCTGATGGAATGTCAGTGCCATGTACCAATGTCGTCTTCTTTTCTGTTTGGATTCAACAGCGTTTTCTACCCTTTTGATCTGTTTTTCTTCTTTTTTTTCCATGTTGCCCGTTGGCGCTTTGTTGGAGTTTCCTAGTTCCAAATGCACCCTTCTGACCACGTGTGATGCCGATAGAAGAGGTAGGCTCCCAAACAAGCTTGTGCTGAGTGCTGTCCATGACTTGGGGTTTCTCAATTCACCAGACTTCTTTTCCACGTGACGTTGTTCAGTGCTGTATGTGAAGGTTTCTTCTTTCTTTCTAGGATTGGTGCCTCCACCATCACATTCTGTAGGCGTTTTGGGCTGCCCTAGTTCCCGCATTGAACATGTCCTGTTCCTCGGTAAGTTGTGGACGTTATTAGACACGAAGATCTCTTCACTCCTTCAAGATGTGCCCAGTCCTCCACCAGATGCTGTTGGCCTTCTGAGCCCCCCTGAGTTGCTGCGTTGGCTGTGCCCTGATCCCTGGAGCGGGGTAAGTGACACTGCTGTCCCTACTGGACAGTGGTCTCTGCGTTCGTTGTCCTGTGCCCAAACGCTTGCAGTGTGGAAGTGTGGCCCTCACGAGTTTTGTCAGTACTTCAGGCAGTGTGTTTGTGGACACAGCAGGAAACCGCAGCTGTAGGTGGATGCCACTATCTCATGCTTAGTGTCTGTGGCTAAGTACATTGATCCCAGACGTGTGCTGTTTAACACGCTTGCTGAGGTGCTCTGGGCTTGGTGTCGGATGTCTCTCGCGCTCCCGTTGCTTTCACCGGGTGTTCTTTATTTCCCCATCTTCTGGTCTCTCTAGTGCTGATGGGATTTCAGTGCCATTTGTCAGTGTCTTCTTTTCTTTTTGGATTTCAACAGCATTTTGTTAGTATTTGTACTGTTTTTGTCGTTTGTTTTGTTTTCCATGTTGACTGTAGGGCTTTTGTTGGATTTTCCTTCTTCCGAGTGCAACGTCTAGGCTAGTTGTGATGCTAAAAAAAGAGGTGGGTTTCAAAACGTTCTTCTGTTGAGTGCTGTCTATTAATTGAGGATGGTTTAATGACTAGTCCTGTCCCCTAGTCCTGTTTTCTGTACCATATGTGAAGGTTTT